>NW_018736633.1:0-72663 GCF_002204515.2 Aedes aegypti
AACTATCGCTCTCACTTTCGGCTTTGTCTCTCTAGCTCTCACTCTTTCTCTTTTCTACCTCTCACTCTCACTCTTCGACTTTCTCGCTGTTTGGATTCTAATATCTCATTTTTTGTTTTTCTAAACTCTCAAAATTACTCAGTTTTCTGTTAGAGTAACACATGTTTATATTTCAATCTTTTTTTTTTATTTATTTGTATGTACCAAATGTTCACACATGAACATGTGTAAAACTTGAACCACCAGTACGCAAAAATGAGTGAAAAAACTGTGAGCGAAACAGGGATGGCAAACATAAAGTTATGTAACTCTAATACAAAACTGTGTAACTTTTACACATGCTCCGTGAAGCAATTTTGAAAGTGTAGCTCCCACTATCGCTCTTTGACTCTGTAGCTTTTACACGTACTCTTTGTTTCTCTTGCTCCTGCTATAGCTCTTTGACTCTCTAGAGCTCTCTAACTCTAACTTTCATTTTTTGCCTCTTTAGCTCTCACTTTCGCTTTGTATCCAGCTCTCTCTCTCTCTCTATGATTTAACTCTCCTTTTTTCTCTTTAGCTCTATAGCTCTCGCTTTCGCGCTGACCCTCTAGCTCTCACTCCTACTCATTAGATCATGCTCCCGCTCTTTGTCTAATTATCTTCTTTGAATCTAGCTCTCGTTATAAAACATTGGGTCACTAGCTTTCATTCTCGCTCTTTTCCTCTCTATATCTTGTTATGGCTCTTTGGCACTCTAGCTTGCAATCTCACTCTCTGCTTCTCTAGTCCCTCTCACTCTTTGAAGCTCTCGCTGTTTTTTCTCTCTAGCTCTCAGTCTCGTTCTTTGCTTTCGTGCTTTACACTCACTCTTTAGCCCTCTATTCCTCACTATCGTTCTTTGTCTGTCTCTCTGCCTCCTGCTGTCACTTTTCGACCATCTAGTCTTAGCTATCACTCTATGATGCTCTCGCTGTTTTTCGCTCTAGCTCTCTAGTCTAGAGTTTTGCTATCGTGCTCTCGCACTTGCTCAATGACCCTCTGTCTCTCACTATCGCTCTTTGTCTGTCTGGCTCTCATTTTCCTTCTTTTTCTTTCTGGATCCCGTTCTAGCTCCTTGGCTATTAGCTTTTAATCAGGCTAGACAATTGTCACCGTCAAATGGAAACTAATAGAGGCATCGTCATCGTCATTCAACCAGCGTCGGATGACGATTCACCGCAGAAATCCGATCACATAGGCTCGGCGTCATGACGAACAAATACGATTCCTTCGTTACGGGCGAATCGAAGTTCGGGAGCACTGAGCCAACTTAGAATATGAAAAAAATTGAAAATAATAATAAAAAACCAAAAACAACAAAACACGTCTGAATTCGAACCAACGATTCTCGGAATCGTCAACTCCACGCGCTTAC
Organism: Aedes aegypti; assembly: GCF_002204515.2. Lineage (NCBI taxonomy): Eukaryota > Metazoa > Arthropoda > Insecta > Diptera > Culicidae > Aedes > Aedes aegypti. The sequence goes on from NW_018736633.1 coordinate 1,397, forward strand.
CAACAGAGCTTTTGTAGAATCATGAGGAGAATGAATTCATTTTCCAATACAAGCAATTAGGGAAGATTCAAATATGACGTCCATCGTTTTTCGAGATTTCCTCCCCCCTATGTTACGCTTTTTCCAATACTAATACATGCACTGTCACACTTTCGTAGACACCCCCCCCCCTCCCCCAAATGATGGACGTCATATTTGAAATGACCCCTTATGTGATGACATTCATTGGTTGGTGCAAAGCAAGTGAATATACAGTAAACGCCTTATCCTAATGGGTAATGGTAGACGCGATATGCGAAGCGAAGCGAAAATTGCACGGGAAGGAATAAATTATTGATAATGAAATGTCAAACTCCAAAGAATTTTTGCGTCGCTTCGTCTACGCTGGCCGACAACTAAGGGTAGCAAGCGGAATGAAAAAAAAAATGCTCGTTGCGATTTTAGATTGAAGTTAGTCGTGCACTCTTTCGTCGATGACGAGACGACGACCTGCCAGAGCTATTATACTGGATGACGATGACGTGACGGATGACGTCACCAAACTGTGAGAATCTGACGATTGTCTGCCCTGCATTTAATCTCGCTCTTTATATCTCTAGATTTCCCTCTCGCCTTTTGGCTCTTTACCTCGTGCTCTCGTGTTCTCAGCTTCTCAGTCTTTTTGACTTTCTAGCTCTCACTGTTCGACCATCTAGCTCTCAATTTGCTGTTCTCTATCCCTCGCTCTCTGTGTGTGTTTCCCAAGTTCTCGTCCTTCTTATATATTTCACTTCCGTTTTCTTTTTTTGCTCTCGTGCTCTTGCACCCAATCTTTGATCCTACACAAGTAACTATCTGCTCCAACCGCAGGCACTATGTCAGCACCGCTTTTCAAGTTCCCCCAGCTCTTCCGAGCTCGTTCTAGCTATTTCGCTCTCTAGCCTTCAATCTCGCTCTTAGACTCTCTACCTCTTTTTTTTGAGAAAATTTGACTTTTTCTGCATTTTGTTTTAAAGATTTTTATTTTAAATTAAAAAAAAACTAGTACTGATATCTTAGACTGCATAACGAATAACTTTGAATGTGCTTGTAATTTTTCATATAATCGAAAGCCTATTTTCGGTTTTGGGGTAACTTTGATAACGGGTATGTAAACATATGGAAATCCTCGACCAAACTCCTGACTGACATCATTGTGCTTGGAACTGGATCGGGTATGGTGATAGAGAAAATAGAATCCGTTTATTGTATTAAAATACTGTTTTAAGTGTTTTAAGTTGAAACAAGCATAGTTCTATAAGAATTTGCATAAAATTATATTTTTGAAAAGATATTGATTGATTTTCGTGTTTCGACATTGAATTCAATATAAATCAATCGATTTTGGAATATAAATACAGTCACCCCACAGTTATGGATCAGCTAAGGGTCAGTTTTTAGAATAAAATATGATTACAAATCATGGTGACCTTGTACAAAACAAATTTATCCGCCTTACAATGCCGAACATAATTGTTTTCGAGAATACATATAAAAAATCGCGTTTTTTTTACGAAAAAGTGTCGATTTCGAAAGAAATTTCAAACGGATCAGTGGAACACGAGGGTTCTTATTATGGATCAAATCGACTCATATTATGGATCAGAACACTATAAAAGCAATTTATCTGTGAAGCAAACGAATAGAAGAGTGCATGGTGACGTCACGAAAAATTCTCCTTCTCTGTCCCTCTTTCATCACGCTCAATTGACTGTCCTGCTCTTTGACACTCACTGCTGGAATTGTTTAGATTTGTTTTATATGGAGTTGACATTCACTGCTGGAATTGTTGACATTTTTTTTATATGGAGTTTCGAGGTTAGGTCAGGCGTGCAACGATCTATAAGCCATTTTATGAGACGTTTCGAATCATACACGGAGACGGAATTCAACTCAATTTTGGGTTGTTTCAACGCAATACCGTAGTTGAGCCCAATAACTCAATTTTGGCTAAATTTCCAAGGTCCCCACTAGGTAGTTTGGCTTTAATTCCATTAGAAAAATATACTCAATTTTGGGTTGATTTAACGCAAAATTGAGTTCTTTCGACCCAAACATAAGAAAAGTTGCATTTACCCAAATTTGACTTATTGGGCCAAAGTACCCCCATTGGGTAGATGCAGCTTTCTCTATTTTTGACAACATTCGTGTGGGAGAAAGAGAAAACCTAGAGATTTTGGGTTGAAACTATAATCGATATACTTACACAGCAAAAAAAGTTGTTGAATATTACATCGAAACTGCTGCAACCAAGTCATTCCCTCGGTTGTGTGATATTACACAGCCCGACGTACTCGCGGGCTATTGGTGTAATGAAAGCGACCGATGTAATTTTCCCGATGTAATATATTCGATGTACAAAATACGATGTAATCGATGCGGTGTAATATGAAAACTATGTAATCTTAGCGATCCCGAATCCCCCGTGCGAAATAAAGCGATCCCAAATTCTGCTCAATGGTTGATTAAATTGCTTTTTAATCTTTTTTCGCTTTTTAATAATGTTTATGATGTTAAATCGGGTTCAAAATTTTTGGAATCGATTAAAGCAATTTAATCAACCATTGAAGGGAATTTGATGGTAGTAAGATAAGATATGTTTCAAACAAAAAAATAAGTTTACATTATTTATTCTATTTTTATTGAATTAAAAACGTTTAAATAATGCAGTATAACGACTGGAGCGCTTCAGGTGATAGTCCGAGAACCCGCAGTGGACAGAGATTAAATTCAAGCCTGCAGGCTCTTCAGGTAGAGATTAGTTTCCTTCAGCCAACAGTGAAATAAATCGCAGAGCTCGTTCAACTTTTTCGTGCCGATCTAAAAAAAAACAAAATAATATATTATTGAATTGTACATATACATATATAAAATTAAATATACTACAATAGATCGATATATAATAAACATTCGAGGTAGTTGTTTAAACGGAAGTTCTATTCGAATGTTTTACGGAAATATGAGTTTTCAAAGTTTTTTCTTTGCTTTGGGGGACTCTTAGATGCAAAGATTCAACAAACCCTCTGGCAAATTTAAAAATTCTCCTGGTGTTTTGGAAATTCTTGAATTTCGTCGTCTACTTGCAGGTATTTCGCAAGGGATTTATCTTTTGGGCATTTGGTTGAAATCTGTTCCAGGTTATTTTTTTCTTGAAAAACACTTCGGGAACTCTACTACATTTCTCTTCCTTCTTCTCCTGAAATTCTAAATCTAAAAATAATTTTAATATTCTCAAAGACTCTCAAAAATTCCTAGAAATCTTTAGTTTTCACCGTAAATGTATAACAACTTTTAATATTTTAAAAAGACGCAAATGTTAATCTAGAAATATTCAGTCTTCTCGCATGATTCGTAAAAGCTTTGAAATTAATGTTTGGTTTTCTACGACAGTTTTTTTAAATCTGCAGTCTTCATTAACTATTTTAAATGTTCTAAATTCATTTGATAAGTATAAAGATACTGGTGTTAAGGAGTTGTTTTTTTATATTTATCATAAAGATCCTCGTGAATTTCCCAAAGGAATACCTTATAGCTTTTATCGGGAGATTGTGCTTTTTCCATGAGCTTCTTATAAAATTACATGATGGTTTTTCCTGACATTATAGAATTCCTTCAATATTTTCCACAAAACTTGCTTTTGACTTTTTCCCTCAATTCTTTCAGAAACTTTTCTAGATGTTCCACGAGTTTCTCATATATTTTTAATGTACTTTTATCAAATTGAATTTATATGAATATTAATTTATGAAACATTTCTGTTATTCATCCAATGTTTTTCTGGATTTAATTATGTAATTCGAACCTAAAGTTACTTTTAGAGTTGTTCTTCTAGAATTTATCTAAATTTTTTTAATGAAATTGTTCCACCTAGAATAAATAAAGTAGGGAAAGTGTACCAGTTATGACCATAGTTTTTCCCTATTTGGCCATATGTGAAATTTCGATGACTTTCGCATTTTTAATCTTTTTGAATGTTTTAACACCAAGATATATCTTATATCTTACTGCTAAAACACACAAAACTTTTCAAAATGTGGAGACATTCAAGTTATCACGTATAGCGAAATAGGGAACCACTATGGCCATAACTGGTACACCTACTCTATTTAGGATTTTTTTGTTTTCTCCATAATAGAATAGAGGAGTTTTTTTTCAATCCTGTCAAGCGTTCCTTTTGGAACCCATCCATGTGTTTGTTTCCTTTTCAGGTTGTATAGCGATTTAAAAATCACAGGTTTTCGTAGCTTGATCGAAAAAACAAATTTTTCTAAGTATAGCACAATTTCATTGCTTTTCAATATCTTAATTATCACTTTATAAATGATTATAGTTTATAAACTAACTCATGACTAAAACCAAGATCAGTTCAGCATCCTACAAAGTTTTTTAAGGATACAAAAACTATATGACAATTTATAGATATTAGAAATACGAATCCTTCAGAATATTTTATTTATAAATCTATATTCTTGAACATCCAGAAATAATGTTTTACGATTTCTCCAATAACACAATTTACTTTGAGGAGAGGAGAGTGTAGTCTGAAAAATATAAAAAATATGACCGCGTGGATTATGGACGGACAACTTATAATCTGCCACGAATATTACAAAACACAGATACTGGTGACTTACTGACCCAGGAATATGAATCAGCGAAATTAGAACTTTCCTCCAATTTCTCCTGTAATTACTTGAGAAGCTCCTTGTTAAATTTGTTCTAGAGATCTTGATGATTTTTCTTCAAGGAACTAATGAGACATGCTTTCTTTAATTATTCCGAAAGCATCTTCAAGATTTGTTTTTGGAATTTTTCAAGAATACCTTTAGGATTTCTTCTAAGAGTTCCTTATGAATTGCTTAAAAAGATTTTTTTGAATTTACTCAGAATTTGAGGATTTTTTCAGGGATTCCCCAGGATTTTTACAAAGATTTTATTTTAATTTTTATTTTTTTTTATTTTTCCACAGGCTTCAGATTTTTTCTGGAGCTCGATGTAAAATTGCTTTCGAACTTGATCAAGATATTATATTTAATTTCTTTCTTTATCTTTATTTGAGTGGCTTTTCGCCCTTGGCGAGTTCGCCAAAAGGTTTTCGTTTATTAATTCTTCTCAAATTCCCAGCAATTCTTTCAGGAGTTCCTCTTGAAATTTTCCCTAGTAATTCCTTTTGGATTTTTTTTTTCACAATTCAATTAAGGATTTTTTTGAATACCTCCAGGAATCCATTCATAGTTTTTTTTTTTAATTCAAGATATAAGAAATTGTTTGAATAGGTTTTTCATACAATACCCTGCAAGTTTTTTTTATTTCTTCCAGGAGCAAGTCCATTACATATTTTGTATGAAAATTTTCTTGAAGTCTAATTGTTAATACCTTATGAAATTGGTTTTGGAGAATACGAACTAAAACTACTCATTATCAAATATTTTCAGAAATCCCAGAATATAATTCAGAAAATAAATATAATTCATGCTTTCAAAAAACGACCACACTGGACCCACATAAAAGAAGGAGAAACCAAACAAAGATATTTTTTTATAAACATTTCTCAGATAATCCAACTAGACGTTTCTGTAAAGATATTTCCTAGAGCTTTTTTAAATTCCTCTTGACATAACGATAAGTATTACAATATGTTTTTGCATGATCTTTTCTTATTTCACCATCGGGTATTTGACCTAAGATTCGTTCAGATATTACCTCGAAAATTTCTTCAGGAGATCATTCAATGTTTTTATTTACAGAGCTCCCAAGCAAATCCTTCAAAATTTTCGTTCAAGATACCTTTGGGAATTAAGATCCTTCTTTAGAGCAGTGATGATGTGCTATAGCCATGCTGAAGGTAACTGGGTTTGATTCCCGGTTGGTCCAGAATCTATTCTTAACGGTAATTTTTTTTACTTTCTAGGGTATCTTCGTACCTGTTATGAAACTTTGGAAAATAAAGCTCTTAATAATAAACTTTGGAAGTACTCTTAGAGCGCTAAGCTGAGAAGCAAACTCTGTACCGTAGGGATGTTATGTCAAGAAGAAATCCTTTAAGAATCAAACCTGGTGCTTAGGAATAATTCCAGAAATCCTACAACAGGAATTTCTTCAGGAAGCCTTCCATGAACTATTTCAAAAAATTCTCAAGAAAATCACAAGCCCTTCAGGAACTCATCCGTTGATTTTCCTAAGATTTCTTCCAAGATTTTTTGAAATAATTCTTCTACAAATACGATTTCTTAGAATTTCCTTTACAATTTTCGTTATGGTTTTCTTTAAGATTTTAACCAAGAATTTCTCTAAAAATACCTTCAGATTATGTTTCACATAATTTATCCAGGAATTGTTCCAAAAATGTCTCAGATATTTCTGAAGGAAATCCTAATTTAATATCTGTTGAAACTTCTGAAGAATTCCTAATGAACTCCTGCAAGAACCTCATAAAGAAATCCTGGATTCTTGAGGAAGTTTGGAGGATTTTCGAGAGCTTTCTAAGATAATTATTGAAAATAATCAATCAAATATCTGGATTTAATGTATCCAACTGGATTGTCTGAAGGAACTCCTTGAAAAATATCGGACGGAATACCTGAAGAATTATTAACAATTTCTGTATTGTTTGCTGGCATAAAGTCTTTTGAAGAATCCATGGGAGCTTTACTAATCAATACACATTTGAAAGTACCCGGGAGTAATTTCTTCATGAAATGCTGAAGAAATTCCTAGAGAAATATCTGAAGGAACTTCATGCGGAATTCTTGGGCCGCAAAATGGTGAGTCGACAATCAGGAAGGAGCGTCCAACACAGCTCTGGTCCTCACAAGTTCCTACCTCGCGCTTCCACGGGTCAAATGATGACAAAGACCGCCAGCTAAGGGTTGCGTACTTAGCTGGTAGTGCAGCCTGGGCACTGTTGTCCTTCTGAATCAGCTAGAGTGAGGAGGTGCGTTTTGAGCGTCTGTACACCAGGAGGTGCGGCTCAAACAGCGTCTGTTCTGGTATCCAGCGGCTGAGTACGAAACGCTGTATCACGTCAGCTACACCTAAGATGGCAGTCCCATCAACATGATGTAGGTAGCGCGACCCCGGTAAGGTAGCATACCGAAGTCATTATCCACCACGAAAATGGAGAAAGAAGAAGAAACGAACGTTATTTTTGGCAACCGACCTGGCAACGAAATAAGGACTATGATTGGAAACTCGGTACCTGGAACGTCAGGACCTTAAATGAACCTGGACGAGTGAGCCTTTTGGCTCGTGAATTGCGAAAAGTTGGCGTGTGCGTGGCTGCTATTCAGGAAGTGCGTTGGCTAAGATCTGGAGAACGTGAATTCAGAGCGGTAGACCCCGTCGCTAACACCGCTTTCAAATACAACATCTACCACAGCGATGGCGAAAGCTAATGGGGATTTTGACGGTTCGATTGGCGGCTTACCGCCTACTCGCATTTCTACCTTTCAACAATAATTATTTAACACAAAACTAATATCAGATGGGCCGCCATTCTGTGGAGTGGTGTGGCCCCTTCCTTTCCTTGTTTTCTTATCTTTCCAGAACAACCGAAATGAAGAAGGAAACCTCCAAGCCATTGTGGAGAACATTTTGATTTTTTGATTACATTTTGATTACATGGATAATAATAACTACTTACACCCTGACAGAACTGCCTATCTCAAAAATAGGTAGAAGGGCGGGACGATGGTGCGAGCCTACCCACTCTGTCATCGGTGTGCCATTAAAGTAAATCCAATACAAGAATGCAGTGCAGAACCTCATAACGCCTTTTTCGGTAAACGTGGGGTTTATAGGGATGTTTGTGTAAACAACGCAGATTGGCCATGGCTAGGGGGTGCGTTGATATTAGCAGATTAGCAGATTAGCAGAAATGCTGAAGAAATTCCTAGAGAAATATCTGAAGGAACTTCATGCGGAATTCTTGGTATAATGTTGTATAATCCTGTATAATGTTGAAGAACTTCTGGAAGAGTTCCTAATAGGTTTCGTAGAATAATCCCTCGAGAATTTTTGAAGCAACTCGTGGAAGAAACTGTAAATGAATGTTTAACGAAATGATTACGAAATGGCGGTATTATTATACGCAATTAGGGTTGTTATGTATATTATTATAATTTTTATTATTAGGAGAATTCTAAGCTCAGGCTGATTCAACTGCAATGAAATATCCAAAAGAATTTCTAAAAAAATCCGATTTTTGATAGAATACCTGCATAAATCTTTGGAATATTACCTAGTCTCTTAAAAAAACTTTACACAAAATCGAACTCTTTTGTGTTATTTTCACACATTCTGAAATTCTGCTTATTTTTTTTCGAACTTCACGACGCACAGAGGTCGTTTTTGACAGTCATCAACTCATTTTTTTATATAACCGATCTGAGTGTAGAGCATCAACTAAGAAGCAGTAAGAATATCTGGAAAAATAACTAGAGGATGATCCCTAGAAAAGTGTTTAGAAGTAATCACTGTGAAAGTTTCTAAATTAAGCGTTGGAATGTTAAATAATTCTAGGAGCAATTTTTTTCTAAGCAATTCTTAAGAAAATGGAAACAAACAGAAATAGAATATGAAAACGAATTCCTGGGACAAATGGTGGAGAACGCCAAGCTGAGGGTTATGGGTTTGAATCCCACCAATCGAGGATGTTTACGTAAACGAAATTTTCTCGACTCACCAAATGGTAATCTTACAAAGGAAGCTTTGAGTTATTAACTGTCTGTGGAAGTGATCATAGGAACACTAATCTGAGAAGCAAGTTCTGTCTTTGTCGGTACGTACACACTTAAATTATTTTACGGATTCCTGTAAAATCTCAACAGCTGAACAGTTCGGTGAAATAAATTAACGGAGTACGGTAAATTTTTACAGTATTCCGTGAAAAATCACCGGAATCCGTAAAACTTCGACGGAACTACGGTGTTTTATTTCACCGAACTGTTCAGCTGTTGAGATTACGGTGAAATTCACCGTAAGAGCTTAGTGTGTAGCGTCAGAAAAAAGTAGACCTTTTTTCTATAACATTTCAAGAATAATATCAGTAATAACAAACCGTCAAACATTTCCAGAATTACTCAGTTTTAGCAGAATTTTGAGAAGTTTCAAAACATGCCTCAGCGTTCTCTAATAATTCATACCTTATTTTTATTTCTTTTAACATCTCACATTTTTGGAATTCATCCACTTTAGCCAATAATTTCTAACAACTTTAAAATGTTCATGGCCGATTCAAATATTTCAATAATCACTCAATAACAACATCAATAATCAATGTTGTCAAAAATTTCAAACATTTTTTTTATATTTCTAAAGTATTTGTTCTACTAACTATGTTTGAATATTCCGAAGAGATGTAAATATTTGTTCTTCTAGATATTTTGGACCAAGAAATGATAAAAACTCAACAATCAGTTTATTTTTTCCTAAAATTCAAAAATTTTTAAAACTTAATAAAAAATCGTCAAACATTCTTAGAAACAATTCCTTCAGTAATTACTAAGAATATATGTTTTTCATAGTAACTCTACACTGCCAGTAACTGCATATTTGTCACATTCGACATTTTCGTCAATTTGGAGTTAATATCGTGGAGAGGCATCAAATAATAAAGACTTTCGATCAACTTACAGAAATCTGTGAGATTGTTCTAGAAAATTCGAAAAATATACCAAGTTGTATTGTCACAATGTAAATTGTAACCGCATAACAGTCACATTGAGATTATTGATGAGTCTCGTAATGTAATAGCAATGAAACTTCTATCAGTACCCGTAACGCGGATAGATCAACTTTTCGTGATGCGTTACGGGGTAAGATCTACCAATTTGAACCCTAGTCTCATCTTGTTTGTCGAGCTAGGTTAATATGTTCTGATAATTCAAGGATTCACGGTACAAAGTCCTTGTTACTGGCAACAGTTTCTGAAATTGAATCTGTTTTATCTAGCAGATGGCAGGGATAAGTAGGGGAAAGTGGGCAGTTTGGCCACCTTATGGTGAAGATGAATCGAAGCCAAACCTCAAATTTTCAAAAGCACGAATCTGGAGAACCGAATACCCATTTGAGCTGAAAGCTTAATCGATTGGTCACACCCAGCTAGTGACCAATCGATTAAGTTTTCAGTTTAAACGGATGTTTGGTTCTCCAGATTCGTGCTCTTGAAAATTTGAGGTTTGGCTTCGATTCATCTTCACCTTAAGTCGATAAAAGTGCTGGAAATATTATGAGTTTTTAGAATATTTGCATGATTTTCTACAATTTTTAGATTAATACACTAGATCCACATGCTTCCTTTGTCTTATGAAGTTCACGGATAAATGATTGATTTTTCAAAATTTGTCATTTTTCGAGTCGATTTTTTACTGATGGGGTGATATGAGCACCCAATTTTTGATTGCAAAATAATCTCATATAATCTAAAAATTCAATTATTTTATTACTACACTTGAAAGTTTTAGTATTTATAAACACTCCGTGCAAGAAAATATATTTTTAAGAACATTCTAACAGTCGAACATCATCATTCTGAAATGATGAAATTTCAAAGAGCCATTCGGGGCAATATGGGCAGTTTTTTCTAACATCATTTATTATTTTTTCTTTGAGTTTTGAACACTAACTTATAACATGCCTAATGCTTTATTTCCTCATCAGCTTTGGGGTTGCATGTTATTTCAGATGAAATTTCAAGAATTTATGCAGTTTTCAAGGGGTGCTCATTCCACCCCATTGGCCAAACCACCCCGACTACCCCTAATGGCCGAGAGACGAACCAGCCAAGGGCTGAAAGTCTCTTTAATAAAAAAAAATCATTCATTCCCTAATGGCCGTAATAGTCTATACGGACCGCTTGAACACCATCGGAAAGGATATGAAGGGTTGAGGTAGGGTATAGGGAATTGTAGAAGACTTGACAATCTAATGCGATTAATGCTGCAAAATGTAAATGTGATGAAAGCAATTTGATTTGAGTTTTGAAGTTTGATTTGACTTATCAAAATTCCAAATAGACCGACCATTGTACAAGTAAGAAAGAAAAAGCTGGTCTTCTAGAAATTTTATAAACAACAAAATAATAACAATACGAGAGGGCTGCTGATGGCACGATGCGATGCCTTTGGAGCTTTTGATAATGATTGAACATTACTATAAAGAACGCAATTCACTCGATAGTGACAAATTTACAAACTTTAACTGTTTTTATCATATACAGATATACAATGACATTTCAGTTCACTGATTGACGATGCTGATTTAAATAAAAATATTTGATATTATTAGTTCATTTGTTTGTGTAATGAAGGAGTTATTATTGAAAAAGTTTTACTTACTCTTGATGATAATACTTCCCCGACCAGAATTATTCTATTTTGAGCACCCTTTTCGAAGCTATTCTATCCAGGTATCCATTTACTGCTTACAATCCTGAAATTATTCTTATTGTGCATGCTCATGCATTATATTAGTAAAGACCATAATCATGCAACATATAAGAAGGTGAGAAAGAGAGAATATAGAAACAGTGATTAGTAATGAGTTAATTATGTAGTTTTGTAATAAGTTTTGGTGTAATGTAATTTTGTAACAATTGAACAGTACTAACAGATGCTATTGATCTCCCTTTGCTCCTATCCGCAATCCGGTGCACGCGCCCTGTTGGGTTTCGAAAACCTCGTAGAAGAACAAACCGTCAATGGCAATGGCGTCCCAATTACTACCCCACATTGCACATTCAAGGGTCTGACTGTGCTCCTAACCCACCCTCAGTTTGTAATCTTTTCGTCAGCTTGAAATTATATTTTCCCGAAGTGAAAGTAATTTTGACAAGTGATAGCCGTACTATGCAGTAGTTTAAACAGGATCTTTAGGTCAGAAGATAAAATCCGAATTTTATAATAAAAAGGTTGCCATTGCTTTGAAATTCACCCAACATCTAATCAAAACTACTAACAACAGCGACCAATTATAAAAACTCATCGCTCCCTGGAATGTATACTCCCAAGCCCAGGGTGCACGTGTATCGCTACGACTTATTGGGCCCAATCTATCAATCAATCAATCAATCCTTTAGGTACTTGAACTAAAAAGAATTTTTCAAATATTGCCGTTAATGCCGTTGAGGTAATCTTTCGCGGAATACTCCTCGATCAAAAACAAGTGTGATAAGTCCCCACACGCTGTCCAACACGAAGAGTTATAATCTTAGGCATTAAGAGCAATTTATCTACATTTATACATAGTTACCCGTTTCACCGTAGTCGCCAGTAGAGCGTTCCCGCTTTTGAAGCTCTACACCGTTGCAATGTACCTTGCGGCTGATCTGGTACATCGGTTACATGTCGTGTAAGTTGGTGAATGCAGGAGTTGAGGATTTTTCCACCCGGCAGCAGGATGAATTGGCTATCTCCAGTACCATTCGAAGTATGCTCACGGCACCGAAGAAACGACACTCCATTCCAAGCGGAGGCTGGGCAAATCTGGCGGAAAAAAACCTGGATCCTCTTCGCAACATCAATAGGGGTCAATGGGACCACCGGGAACGAACTGTTAATGGTGATTGCCTCAGCGATCCTCTTTCCGGATTGCAAGGATCATCATCACGATAACGGCTCTCGTACCATCGCATACTTATCACCTCGGTAGGACTCTCCTGTTACGGCCAGAAATTGCAAATTTTCTTGGGGGGTTTGTTCCACTTGAATTCGAAACATTATTGTTTTGCCACATCAATTGCACAGCTATTGAACTCGTCGGATGTAAAAGCATTTCTTTTCACTATACTTTAAGAGTTTTCCCGGAGTTTTAGCAACGAAAAATCGCGTAAGAATAAATCGCGATCGCGAACTTCTGCCACGCCGGCCATCTTTATCCACCGACCAAAACAAACTATGGGCAGTGTTGCGAGATGTATCATTGCATCAGTGTTGAATGCAAAATGACATCGAAATTGTGTAATATCACTCAAGTAGATTGGAACGACTTGGTTGCAGCTGTTTCGATGTAATATTGGATTAGTTGTAATGTGAATATTTCACAATTTCAATGTGATGAAAAATGGTAATGTTGATTCTGTGTAATATCAAGGCGATGTAATATAACATCGAAAAGATGCTATATTGCATATGAATTTCGCGGTTGCATCGGAATTGTTATACATCGACATGAATTACATCGATGCGGATTACATTATTTTTTGCTGTGTAATTTTGGGTAAAGTAAACTCAAAAATTAGGTAAAAATATTTCTCCGTGTATGGTTTCCGTTTGTTTACCACACTGAACGAAAACTCCCGCCATGAATTGAATGATTATTGCTTCATCCAAGCCCCATACCTATTTTCAGACACAATCAAGATGATTTTCATCTTCGTGGAAATCATCTGTTTACAAATCATACCGAATGAAAATCATCCAGTCTTGGAAGGATTTTTATCCTCGAAGCAGATGCGTCTGATTGAATGATTATCATACACACATGTAAACGACCCCAATTCCGTAATATTTCTTAATTCAAAAGAATTCAAATAAAAAACTAATAACTACGGTACGTTGTTGGTTTATGTACATTAATGTTTATTTACACAAAGGTAACAATTTCCAGCTTTCAGGAACAGATGGCTATATGTAGCGAACATGATGTTTGATGTGGCTCCTTGCAAATAAATTTGTTTCACAGCTTTGCTCCATCGAACCAAAACACTTGGATGTCAGCTATTGTAGTTGGTAGGTACCTTAAGGAATTTTAAATTAAATGCTACAAATAAGGATAATATTAGATTCAAAGTGTAATTACCTGTAAAATCCAAGCAGAAATGTTAGGCGTTCCACGTTGCCGCCGCCATATTTACGTTTGGATTTGTCAGAATGATTTGATATTTATGACCATTCTCTTTTCGTTCGATATTTCAGACAATATTTGAATGATTTTCGGTATGGGACATAGTAGGTATTAGAATCTGTCATAAGCTGCATGTTATTCATTCATGTTATCATAATTCAATTATCTGCCTTTTGTCATTAGAATATGATCTGAGATTCATAACTGAATTGGATGATTTTTGTTCAATATACTGTGGATGCATCATATTCTTTCAATGTCATTCAAAATGAGGAATATGAAGTTTTGTAAGCGTTTGAATTACAAATCATTCAATCTAGGACCGGAGTTTTCGTTCAGTGCAGCTTTGAAAGTTTCTGGCGGGCCGATTAATTTACGTTTCTTCTAGCGCCACATTTGGAAGGAGCATATTCAACAATGGCGCTGGTGGCAATGCAACAACGTTTTTAATGTTCGCATGTAAAATTTAAATCAGTAGGCGGGGAAGATATTTTTCATATACGTTACTTATAATACATGTAAACCGGGTAGAAACATGCGCTGAAAGAGACGGGGAAGTCATCGGCAACAAAAATGTGACCAGCGCCATTCAGATATCATGCTAGTTTTTTGAACAACAACAAAGAGCGGCCCGCCAGAAAACGTCATTCGAACGTCTCGTAAAATGGCTTATGGTGTGTTAGTGAGAGTATATGTTTCGGCGTTTCTTTCGGAATCGTCTTATCGTTGATTCATAACTGTGGTACGGGTTTCAATGCCCCACAGTTATGAATCAACGATTCTATGAATATGGATAACATTTTATTTTATGCGGACGAATAAAATATGCCAGAAGATGTTATGATTGATTGCAAGGCTGTACAGATTTATGGTTTACGTAGATAAAATGTATTCTGCGTAATTGCAACTCTATTTGATGAGATATTCTCCGTTCAAGCCAAGTTTGATCCATATGTGTGTGCTATCCAAAACTGTGGGATGACTGTAAGTTTATTTCGAAGAAAATCGAATAAATACGTAAAGTATATAGGACGTTGCATACCTCTAGGCGTCTAATGCTATATAGGAATTTCTGGCATTGATTATAAAAATGGCTGGCGCGGTAAATGGTTGGGCATGGCGTACCATTGGTACCTCGCGTACCTGCAGGAATAAAATAGACCCCTTTGTGCGGTCCCTAGCCTCTTGCCCAGCAACTCCTATCCTACCTCCTCGTGGTACTGGCCGGGGTACGAGTAACCTTGGGGAAGGTCGGATAACCAAACCCCGGTGGGAACTTTGGTCGTATGCTGACAGGGAAGGGGGGGTTTGCTTTTGCTTTTGCAAACCTGGAGCGTCTGTACTCCATGTTAGGAGCGGCTCACAACAGCGTCTGTTCCCCATGTCAGGGGCGGCTGATCATCGTCCGAGTGCCAAAGAAGGACTCTAAGCTAAACTGCGCACTATGGCCCTCCGAACATTTAGGGGGAATGGTCCTCCGGAAATCTAGGGGGTTGGTGTCAGGCCCTGCAAGCCAACCGTAAAAACACATCAGCACAGGAACGTCAACGAGAGAATACGGACCGGAACAATCGGCAAAGACCACAGCGACGAAAATGGACTAGCGATTGGAAACTCGGTACGTGGAACTGCAAATCTCTCAACTTCATTGGAAGTACTCGCATACTCTCCGATGTACTGAAGACCCGCGGTTTCGACATCGTAGCGCTGCAGGAGGTGTGCTGGACAGGAGCATTGGTGCGAACGTTTAGAGGTAATCATACCATCTACCAGAGCTGCGGCAACACACGTGAGCTGGGAACAGCTTTCATAGTGATGGGTGTTATGCAAAGGCGCGTGATCGGGTGATGGCCGATCAATGAACGAATGTGCAAGTTAAGAATCAAAGGCCGATTCTTCAACTTCGGCATAATCAACGTGCATAGCCCACACTCCGGAAGCACTGATGATGACAAGGACGCATTTTACGCGCAGCTCGAACGCGAGTACGACCACTGCCCAAGCCACGACGTCAAGATCATCATAGGAGATTTGAACGCTCAGGTTGGCCAGGAGGAGGAGTTCAGACCGACGATTGGAAAGTTCAGCGCCCACCGGCTGACGAACGAGAACGGCCTACGACTGATAGATTTTGCCGCCTCCAAGAATATGGCCATTCGTAGCACCTATTTCCAGCACAGCCTCTCGTATCCTCGAGATCACCTCAGCAGACAGAATCGCAAATCGAGCACGTTTTGATCAATGGACGGCACTTCTCCGACATAACCGACTTCAGAATCTATCGTGGCGCTAACATTGACTCCGACCACTACCTGGTGATGGTGAAACTATGCCCAAAACTATCCGTCATCAATGATGTACGGTACCGACGCCCGCCCCGGTACAATCTCGAGCGGCTGAAACAACCGGATGTCGCCAATGCGTACGCGCAGCATCTTGAGGCAGCGTTGCCGGATGAGGGCGAGCTCGATAGGGCCCCTCTTGAGGACTGCTGGAGGACAGCCAAAGCAGCCATTAACGACGCTGCCGAAAGCATGGTCGGATATGTGGAACGGAGCTCAAGAAACGATTGGTTCGACGAGGAGTGCCAGGAGGTTTTAGAGGAGAAGAATGCAGCGCGGGCTGCAATGCTGCAGCATGGTACGCGGCAAAACGTGGAACGATACAGACTGAAGTGGAAACAGCAAACCCGCCTATTCCGGGACAAAAAGCGCCGCCTGGAAGAGGTGGAATGCAAAAAGATGGAGTTGCTGTACCGTTCTCAAGAAACGCGGAAGTTCTATCAGAAGCTCAACACATCCCGCAAAGGCTTCGTGCCGCGAGCTGAGATGTGCCGGGATAAGGATGGGAGCATCTTGACGGACGGACGCGAGGTGATCGAAAGGTGGAAGCAGCACTGCGATGAACACCTGAATGGCGCAGAGAACACAGGCACAGAAGGTCAGGACATCGAAGGCGATGGCTACGTCAGCACAGCGGACAGCGGAAACCAACCAGCTCCCACGATGGGGGAAGTTAAGGATGCCATTCAACAGCTCAAGAACAACAAGGCCGCTGGCAAGGATGGTATCGGAGCCGAACTCATCAAGATGGGCCCGGACAGGTTGGCCGCTTGTCTGCATCGGCTGATAGTCAGAATCTGGGAAACGGAACAGCTACCGGAGGAGTGGAAGCAAGGCGTTATATGCCCTATCTACAAAAAGGGCGACAAACTGGAGTGTGAAAATTATCGTGCAATCACCGCCTACAAAGTGCTATCCCAGATTCTCTTCCGTCGTCTATCACCTATAGCAAACGAGTTCGTGGGAAGTTATCAAGCAGGTTTCATCGACGGCCGCTCGACAACGAACCAGATCTTTTCCGTGCGGCAAATCCTCCAGAAATGTCGTGAGTACCAGGTCCCTACGCACCATTTGTTCATCGATTTCAAGGCGGCATACGATAGTATCGACCGCGTAGAGCTATGGAAAATCATGGACGAGAACAGCTTTCCCGGGAAGCGCACAAGATTGATCAGAGCAACGATGGACGGTGTGCAAAACTGCGTGAAGATCTCGGGCGAACACTCCAGTTCGTTCGTGCCTGTTGTTCAGTATTGCGCTTGAAGGTGTTATGCGGAGAGCCGGACTTAACAGTCGAGGCACGATTTTCAAGAGATCCGGACAATTTGCTTGGTGGACGAGTTCGTCTACCTCGGATCCTTGTTGACGGCTGACAACAATGTTAGTCGGGAAATACGAAGGCGCATCGTCAGCGGAAGTCGTGCCTACTATGGGCTCCAGAAGAACCTGCGGTCAAGAAATATTCACCCCCGCACCAAATGTACGATGTACAAAACGCTCATAAGACCGGTAGTCCTCTATGGGCATGAGACGTGGACTATGCTCAAGGAGGACTTACAAGCTTTTGGGGTTTTCGTATGCCGAGTGCTAAGGACGATCTTCGGCGGCGTACAGGAGAACGGCGTGTGGCGGCGAAGGATGAACCACGAGCTCGCTCAACTCTACGGCGAACCCAGTATCGTGAAGGTAGCTAAAGCTGGAAGGATACGCTGGGCAGGGCATGTTGCAAGAATGCCGGACAACCACCCTGTAAAGATGGTGTTCGCTACGAATCTGGAATGGAAGCGGAGCGCAGCGAGCTAGGTGGATTGACCAGGTGCACCAGGATTTGGAGAGCGTGGGTCACAGTCGAGGAT
The DNA here is from genome assembly GCF_002204515.2 of Aedes aegypti. Classification (NCBI taxonomy): domain Eukaryota; kingdom Metazoa; phylum Arthropoda; class Insecta; order Diptera; family Culicidae; genus Aedes; species Aedes aegypti. The sequence goes on from NW_018736633.1 coordinate 19,455, forward strand.
GGAGAGAAGCGGCCATGAATCGAGTGAATTGGCGAATTATTGTTGGCGAGGCTTTATCAAGATGATTGATGTAAAGCCAAATAAAAAATAAAAATAAAAATGGCTCTAAGGCTGTCAAGGATAAGTGATGAACTCTTTAAAACTTTAACAAATTTTGAACGTTGAACAGATTGTTTGTAAGCTAAAGAAGTTCTGTTCTCAGAACTTTTGTATTTTTCCATGTTCAATACAAGTCAACAGGTTATAGGTGAACGAAAATAAAAACGTTCCTGTTATAGTTTTGTGCCAAAATATCCCATTGCCCCAAGAATCAAATCACCGAGATTGAACTGACAAATAGTGCCGCCTTGCCAACGGTGGCATTGTCTCATTTTTTGGAAGAACCTGAATCAACGAAAAAAAAAAACTTCAACTCTGTGGCATATTCAGGTTATCCGAGATCGTCGAAGGAGCGAAAAAACAGGAGGTGCACGTACAGCTAACTGCACTGAGCATCAATACACAGATAGGTCCTGATGGGCTTGGCACATGTTCCATAGATAACAGACGTTCGCTATTATCATCGAAAACAAATCGATGATTCACTGACACATTATCATGCTTTGCACTGACTTTTGAATTAACGGGGATGTCTCGATTTTCAAGGGATCGTCAATATCCTAGTCAAAGTTGGCTTCAAACTGAATTCGCACGTCTAGGTCCCATCTCTGTGCATACACGGGGCAGTCGTTTTCCCTTTATTTGGTGCACAACCGAACACAGTTGTTCCATTTTCCCAAAGCTCCCATTTCCCGGGATCGTTTTGGACTTTTTTTTCCCCACAGAATCGAGTGACTGTGAGCATCGCCGGTTTCCAGTTTTTACCGCCCTGTTATCCGCTTGTCAGGTTTCGGTTGAAAATTGCATTCCCTGTCATTTGTAGAACGGCACTGTTGCATCGGGTGATGGCCGTCTTTGGGCGTCATCGAAGAAGTGTTTAGGCTCCCATGGGGAGGACCACCAGACCCCGTTTCGGAACCAGTTCTCGGTATTTCGTCCATCACGTTGCCGCTGTTTGACTTTCTCCGCAGTGCAGTCCCCACAATTGGCGTTCATTTCCTACAAAAGTTTTTTTTACTCATTCTGGCGGTTTCAAATTCGCCGACACATGTTTCGTGACTTTGGTTTGTGATGTGATTGGTTTGGGTATTGTATTCGAAACGTGCGGGAGCGACAGTAGTAGGACAGCATTCCCGGTCTATGATTGCAGCCTAACCAGGTAAAGACTGTCGTATCAGACATGATTTTTTTCGCTTAGTCAAAGAGAGAACGTTATTCAATGTTAGTTGGAACAACTCTATTGTAAGAAATTCGATCAAGTATTTTGGGATTTTTGGCGGCCAAGTGAAATCCAGTGTTGAACTGGACATCATGCAATTCTCGCGGAACATTACTAAAGGACCTATCTAACATTGAGAGGCTCTCTTTGTTTACTTTCTCTTTGTTGTGTTTTTTGTATGAAACGCTAGTCAAGGAAATTGACTTTCGATCTATAGTGAAAAACTTCCCAAAATCTTTAGTATTCCACTGTTATAATCGAAAGAGAACGAGAGAGGAGAGAATCTCTCATTTGTACATAGGTCCTTTAGTAATGTTCCGCGAGAATTTTTCAGTTTCGGCGTTAAGTCAGAGGGGACCAAGTACAAAACTTGGTAAAATTGGATTATTCTTCCATTAGATGCGAATTTATCTTACCTTCATTACACTTTGATCAGATTTGATGAATGTTGTAAACTGCGAGAGATATGTAATAAATTTACTTTGGATGATCAATAAAAATCGATAAACGTATGCAGTCAGAGTGGACTAAGTGCTTTTTACCATAATAGCGAAAATGATCAGCTCGCTGAGGAATGTGGGGAAATGGAAAACATTTCAAGAGATTTGTCAAATCTTTCGACATTGAATGATTCTTCTATTCATCCATCACAGAAACTCATAAATATTACTTAACTTGATGCATTTGATTTTGATTTTTTACCATTTACCATATTTGGATGGGTGGTCAGGAATTGCAACAATTTCTGTGTAGGCTGACCATAAGCTTATCGGATAAAAACGGGACAAATGAAAAACAAAAAGGGGCAATCTTAAAAGATGAAGATAATGCTCTCCTAGAGAAATCTCTACGTGAATTATTGAAACATTTATGAGAACTGCCTAGAAATGTATTCAATTATTTATGGTTAATATCTATATTTAAAAGTTTGACTTTAAAAATCGTTACAATTCTCAATGCAATTTTTTTGTTATTCCGGATTGGTAGAATTTGCCCTTGAGAAAAGATAGACGAAAATGTTTTTGTTAGGCCCTGATGGATGCGGTCTCCGACATTTTGGTCTTTCAATTTGAACACATTTTTTTCCACCAGTGCTAAGGGACCGCCCATAAATGACGTAGCATTTTTTCACTGACTTTTTATACCCCCTCCCCCCTCGTAGCATTTAGTCACAACCCTGGGAAAATACGTAGCATTTCAAGCAGCAACACCCCGCATCTCCCTATTATTTATTATTTGTTTTCCTTGGCGATTGGGCTAAAACGAAACATTAAAATCCAGAAATTCTAAGCAAAGTTTGATATTAATTGATATTATTACTTATTAAAAAGTCAGGATAATGGAACGAATAAAATAGTTTGAACAAAATTATTTCTTGTTTAAGTTACATAATTTTGGTTTAGTATTTTTGATGTCGTTACAGACGGATTCCATGTAAAATCGGTCAGTCACAGAACTCGACCATCTTCGATTTAGATTAAATTTTGCACATGTTTTTGGTATGGTAGAATAAGTGTTTTCCATAGAAAAATTGATCATTTTGACTCAAGTGTAACTTCTGAAAATAGCCTATAAATTATTGCATGTAACTTATTTGAAAAATTCTAACTCCGAAACTGTTCATTTTAGAGAAAAATGTTCTATGAAGAAGTTGTAGTGAACCGTTTGGACTATAAGAAGAAAATATACACTGAAAAAATATTTTATTTATTTTCATAGAAAAATCAAATATTAAACTTAAATTTTAAATTACACAAAAAACCCATTTTTAATTTTTTTTTTAAATTTTGACCATAGAATCTTGATAGTTAAAAGATGTTTAGGACAAAGTTTCATGATGGAGAAATGTTTAATAAAAAAGTTTTTCTAAGAACAACTTTTGGTCGATTTTCAAAAATTTGATTTTTTGTCAAAATAAATACGTTCTGATGATACAGTAAGCATCTTGAAATGATTCCAAGCCATAATGATTATATGGATAATTTCTCTAGAAGTAGCCATTTTCGAATTATATCGAGTTTAATGCAAAAAATATTGTTTAAATATTAAAATAGGCCATTTTCATTAGTTGTTCGTGATTCTTTATCAAGGAAAATAAGTAAGTGAAAAGAAATATGGTCTTAACTCTCAAAAACGTATTATTATTAATGGAGAAACGCGAATAACTAATAAAAATGGCCTATTTTAATATTTAAACAATATTTTTTGCATTAAACTCCATATAATTCGAAAATAAGTACTTCTAGAGAAATTATCCATATAATCATTATGGCTTAGAATCATTTCAAGATGCTTACTGTATCATCAGAACGTATTTATTTTGACAAAAAATCAAAATTTTGAAAATCGACCAAAAGTTGTTCTTAGAAAAACTTTTTTATTAAACATTTCTCCATCATGAAACTTTGTCCTAAACATCTTTTAACTATCAAGATTCTATGGTCAAAATTAAAAAAAAAAAAATAAAAATGGGGTTTTTGTGTAATTTAAAATTTAAGTTTAATATTTGATTTTTCTATGAAAATAAATAAAATATTTTTTCAGTGTATATTTTCTTCTTATAGTCCAAACGGTTCACTACAACTTCTTCATAGAACATTTTTCTCTAAAATCAACAGTTTAGGAGTTAGAATTTTTCAAATAAGTTGCATGCAATAATTTATAGGCCATTTTCAAAAGTTACACTTGAGTCAAAATGATCAATTTTTCTATGGAAAACACTTATTCTACCATACCAAAAACATGTGCAAAATTTAATCCAAATCGAAGACTATCGAGCTCGATTTCTATTTTTTTCGACTCATTCTGGATGGAATTCGTCTACAGTGAAAATCTAGAACAAGTTTACAGCTGTATATTTACAAAAAAAAAAAACAAAGTAAAAATCTTCATTCGGATTGACAAAGCTAACAGTAATGATAGGGTTCAAAATATTTTATAATGTACAAATCACAGAATTTTTGTTAAATCATTTGTGGTTAAGAACCAGATTTCAGTGAACATGGTCAACAAAATACCTTAATTTGGAATGGATCTTCATCATTATCATCTAAATTAAAATCCATTTAGCAAACAGTGGCTAGACAGAAAAAGTAAAACAGTTGTAATATTAGGAATCTTTTGAAAATCCTAGCGAATTGTATGCAACCACCTTTATTGATATTTCAACTAATCTTCTTACATATTGAAACATTGAAATAATAAAAATGGAAATATCATTATAATGGAAATATCAATTATCGAGAAATGTAGAAAACTGAACAATAGGGCAATTTTGATAACACACGAATTCGATGTCCTCATTATTATTCGGATTGTTCGATCAAGAACGTTGACATATAAAAAAAATGAGTTGATCTTCTGCAACATATGCTTGATTCATTGAATAAGTGTCTTGTTTTACTATAATATATTGTTATAATAACGTTAATATTTGCGTAAATGAGCTATTGTGTTTTTTTTGAAGAATTAAAGCTCCATTAAAACATGAATAAACGATTGATTCTATGTCTTGTTAATATATAAGAAAACAATGTTTTCCAAGTCGATATAGCATTGATTTAAAATTATCTTACTAAGATTTTAATTTGATTATTTATAAATGAAAAATTTAATACGAGTACAATTCAATATTTACATAATTGTTTGAAGCTAAACAATCCATTTGATTGCATTTATCAAGAAGATTTCAAATTTCTTAGAAAATGTTGAATCTTGTATATATATGTTTTGAAGCTGAATCATGATTCAATAACTGAAGTTTATTAAGTCAAACAAAGAAGGTTGATAAGAAACAGTTTGTCAATTTTTTCAGCGTTGCTCTTTTCACTGACATGACTCAAAATGCTACGTCCGCTTGTTGGGTACCATCCCTCCCCCTCGTCACACATCGTCACAAATTTGTAAAGAGCCCCCCCCTCCCCCCAAAAATGCTACGTCATTTATGGATGACCCCTAACAATTGTTTGTTTGCTTGTCTCGCAGGAAGCAATTTTTCAAGATGCACACTTAAAATATTTCACACAAATAGAGAAACTTTAAAGTAGATGGAGTACCGTGTACCTTTTAATTCCGCTCCTAAATGCTTATCTTTGACAGATACGCGTATTTCGACTACCACTTGCAGTCTTCTTCAGTCGTCAGTTACTTTAAAGGTACACGGTACTCCATCTACTTTAAAGTTTCTCTATTTGAGATTCTGCTCAGAGGATTCGAACATTCATTAAAGATTTCACACAAAGATTTTACAGTTTGATGCAGACAATAAGTCCTATAAACCAGCTGAATCGGATAGTTTCTGATCGTATTTTAGTTTAAAATATATTTCACAAATATCTGAAAAAAAGACGGGGTTGGTGGTCTGATGGCTACCGCTTCTGCTTCATATGCAGAAGGTCATGGGTTCAATCCCAGGCCCGTCCATTTCCTCGTACTTTGTAGTTGTATATCTCTCACTTGCTTCTGTCTTCCATTCTAAATATATCACACTCCGTTCTGTCTTCCATTCTAAATATATCACACTCAAACTATTCGTTCATAGCAAACGCTAGAACCAGAGACGGACGAGAAACCGTTTCCCTAACGCTTCCTACTTCCACGCGCACGCCTGATACATAGGTAGTCTGCTAACCACAAAAGCAAACCTCTCTGCCATGCCTTTCCCCCAATCCATACACTCCCGCATGAACTGGCGTGGATGCAGTGGAATATACGGTCTACGTGGGAGTCAGTTCAATGCATCATCAATTCCTCCCCCTTCCCCTCATTGGTCTGCATTCTGACGTGGCAGGTGCCATTGTTGCCTAAAAATAGAAGATCACCAGCACTTATACACTGAGGATGCCTGTTAGTCCCAAGCAGTCATTCGGTTGGTTCCTTGTGTAAGTGCAGCTGATCTGGCGATACTGGAGTGCATCCACGGGCGGCCAATCAAGCTCAAGCTCAAGCAAATATCTGAAAAAACATACGCATCAATAAGACCAAGTGGAACGTTCCTTCAACACTTTTAACAGTTTTTGTGTCACATAAAATGCATATTTTGTTTTAGCGTGACGAAGTAATGATCACACACTCCTAGGCATACTCGGATCATTTTGATGAAAATTTAGGCTTGACAGCAGCCTGGCAGCTTGTTGATATCCAGTTCGCATCCCCTAGGTTAGGCCTATCAAATCAGGCTTATCGTAAATTGTGCATGGAAAAATACACTCTTTTCAAATGAATTGCGTATCAGTAGTAAAAAAATCATTGCATAATTTATAAAAATGGAAAAAAAACCTGGAGACTTCCTAGCAATTCATTGAATGATTTCTCAAGAATTCGATCTATAAAAAATCCAATCATGAACGTTATTTCAATCGGTTTTCAATTTACTTATATATATTTTACTAAACAGTTCATATATTCATTATCTTAAAAGTTTTCACTGCAAAAACATGATTCTGGATTAGTAGAACCAGCCCACAAGAAAAAGTAAGACGATATGATGATCAAATCATTAAACGTATTTTTTTTTCAACTTTATGTTTTTTTGATAAACTTTTTTCTGAAGATAAATTTAATCAATTGCGTATTAAGTTAAGGTAGAATTGTTGCTCAATATAATTTATTTTTAAATACCATTGATACACAGCTCGATTTTGTTCAAAAAATGATCAATACAAATAGTTCAGCTAAAAATTTAAGCTCTCTTGTACCTAGAGTAAACCTGGGAGGGAGGCACAGATACTACACACAAAATATTGAACAACACTTTTCCAAATTGCAAGATAACTTCCACTCAATCAAACGACAATCAAGGCAGGCTTGGGAAAAATCGCTAGTTTTCTTTTGATGTGTACCTGCGATTTTTCTGGACAAACTTGGAAAAAGGGCCATAGTTTTATGTGCATTTAATTTTAATTTTGATTGAAAAAGAGTAAAAAGATGCGTGTTCCAGTACTTTATTTTCAATCAAATTAAAAGGTGCTATCGTGGCATTACTTTTGGGTGTGCTGGAATTTATTTTCAATCGATTGTTGTCAACTTTGTTGAGAGATCGCAGTAGGCAGTGCGCGCGAATGGATGTGTTGAAAATTTATCTGTCACGTTTTTATCGTCTCCATAAATTACTAAATTCGGCTGGTGAAAACAGTGAACCGACTGGTGCAGTTTGTGAAAAAAAATGTCTAGCGAAAATGAAACGGTTATTCTGCACGCGTTCTGTTGGGTTGTGTTTCGGTCTGGAGAGCCGGACAGCGGATCGGGCTGAGGGCTTGATCGAATGCTCGCTCGCTGGTGGTGACCAATCGATAAGGTTTTCTGCTTGAGAGGCTGTCTGGATCTCTAGATTTGTGTCTTGGGAGTTTGGGTTTTGGCTTCGTTCCATCTTCACTAGGTTCTCGCGTTGCCGGAATGATATTTTCGTTTTGTGAAACGAGCATGCTGATTAAATTAGCTACAGCTCCTCAATCAAGGGTGGATGAGGATAAATTTACTTAGCTCGTTTCATGCTTTTATTTTAAATGTAAAACATATTATGGAACATCTATATATTATGACAACGGTAGGAATGTTACTTAAATGAATTGACTTAACAAAATATGAACAGTTCGTCACTGCAAGTGTCGACATAGACTCTTGTACATTAACGAGTGCGTCAAGAAAGCCCGAGCAGTCGTCAGATGTTTTCCCTCTCGGGTCGCGCGCCTATTTTCTCTGTGTGTTTTTATATAGCCGAGCAAACGAGTGAAGCTGAAAGTGGATTGTTGCTGCTCAAGGATGACGGATCAATTGGTGAGCTCGTTTCATGCTACTATATCTAATCTATAAAATATGTATGATTGCACCTTTAATCGTTACAACGGTGAGACGTAAATATGATTTTTCAACAAACTATGAAAGGTTCGTCACTGTGAGTGTCGACATAAACTCTGATTCATAAATTATTTACGCCCAATTTTTTTTTCTCAAAACACCTTTTTCCTTTTACTTTTATTTTTGTAATTAAAAAAAAACTTTGAATGGTTAGACACTACGAGTGTAGACTTGCGAAAGGTTCACTTTATTCAACAAACTTTGATAGGTTCGTTACCTCAAGTGTCGGCATAATTTTTCTCTACATAGATATTGTTCACACCAAATGAAAATATTATATTTACATATAAGCATATTTATAGCTCACAAATAATTATTTATCATGGTCTAATCGCTTATCAAAGTGAATCCTGTGACCCAACGATCCTCCCCATTAACAAACATTCCTCCCAGTAACCTTTGTGGAGATGCAGAGGCAAACACGGTCTCCAAATAGCAAAGGTTACACACTAACATTCCTTCCCCCAATCCCACCTGACTGCAAGGACGTGGCCGGCGCCGTTATTGACCATGTATAAATAGAGGCACTGAATTATGCACACTGAAGAAGATTATGGCCAATCCCAGCCGATCTTCTAGTTGATTCTTTGTGCATTTTCACTGACCTCGGTCAATCACGGAATAGCAACCATTGATATGTGTAGTCAGCTAAGATTGTTGTCAACTTTGTTGAAATGCAAAAATATGTTTTGATCAATTACGCACTTTTCATGTTTGTCCATTCTTTAAGATCTGGGCTCACAGTGACAATTCGTGACAGCAGAATCTCGGCTCACTATGACGTACATAAATTTTGTATCGGTTTCTCCCTCCCAGGAGTAAACTTATTGTTCCAATGGTAGCACTGCTAAGAGAAGCTAATTCTATTTAACAACATAATTGATGAAATAAGAACTTTTTACACCAATTGAAAGCACATGAAGAAAAATGAAAAAGTTTTGTAAAACTTAAAATAGTGGTACAAGCGATAATAAATACTAAAATATGATTTTTCGAAAGTTTCATATTTTTTCAACAAAGCTAAGATAAATAGCTTTTAAATGATGTAAAGATAGTGCCGCTGGCTCTATTATCCGATTTTATATGAATATTTGTTTTTAGCTATGCGGCTATTGGTACATCGACCCTACATTATATCGATAAATGACCACAATTGGACAAATAATATAAATAAGCGTTTCAAGAAAAAAAAAGTTTAAAAATAAATTTTGTAAAACAAATTCTGGAAAGAGATTGAAAATAAGTTCATTCGCTGGACTTATCTACAAAATAAGTCTTCCCAAATTTAGCCTCAATTATAAATTGAGAGGGACCCAGATAGCCGTTGCGATAAACGCGCAGTTATTCAGCATGACCATGCTGAGGGTCGTGGGTTCGAATCCCGCTGGTCGAGGATCTTTTCGTAAAGGAAATTTTCTCGATTCCCAGGGCATAGAGTATCTTCATACCTGCCACACGATATGCCACATGCAAAAATGGTCAATCGGCAAAGAAAGCTCTCAGTTAATAACTGTGGAAGTGCTCATAAGAACACTAATCTGAGAAGCAGGCTTTGTCCCAGTTGGGACGTAACGCCAGAAAGAAGAAGAAGAAGACAGATTGATTTTAGAAAATGATGCTGTTTCATATGTAATATTAACAATACCGCAACAACATCCTTGAACTGTCTTTAATTTTTGTTTCCTATATAAACAAAAATTAGCTAAATGAGACCCAATCATTATTTGAAAATCTACTAAAATTGGCATATGTATGAGCAAAACAAATACATAAAGATAATCAGAAGCATATGTTGTCTACAAATTAGTTCAACTTTGAATGAGAAACTGATAACTATTGAAAAAATATTAGGACATGAAACACTGAAATCGAACTCTATATTAATATTATAGTATAATATTAAACTATATATTACTTATTTTCCGTTTTTACTGTTGTGTAATACGCAGTGTTGATTCTAATTATCAAAAAAACGGAACATTTTGAGCATTTTTAATAATACGACGGGACAGCTCGTCAAGGCGATGAAAACGGTACTGGCCCGTTAAATACGGGACGTATGGTCAGCCTATTTCTGTGCAGACAGAGCGGACCAAGTGTTAAAAAGCAATAAACTGCTTGATTGTTGCATTTTTTCGAGTCAATTTCAAAGTCCGATAGAAGTTTGTGGTAGTTCTATGGTGTATGTATGAAATGCCATACTGCCGCTTATTGGACCAGTATATTTTGGCCAGTACTCAAGATTTTCACTTGGTCCACTCTGACTGAACGCATATTTCAATATTTCTGGTCTTGAAGGCCCTGACCCTGCAAAACCTTAAATTACAAGCAATCGTAATGCCACTGATTTCGGGATTGACGATAAGGATTATTGAAGAATTTGCGGTACTGATGTCGAAGAATGTTGGAAATCTGTTTATCTTAGAGATATGCACTCAGTTGGGCCATGCAAGCATTAAATGATTGTTATTTTCCTAGAAACTGTTCAGTCAGAGTGAACCAAGTACACATAGTCCATCAAAAAATCGTTCTATCAGAGGTTTGGATTATGGTTTTTCATGATTATCACTTCACGTTATATTGTTTGAAGATAACACAAAGATGTGTGGAAATATTGAACCAAAATTTGAACGAGTTCAAAAATAATAAAGCGTTAGACTTTAAGCCCATTTTTCTCAAAATATGAAAAATGTCACTTGGTCCACTCTGATTTAACGCCGACCAATTGAACACTAAAATAGTCGCAAGTCAAAAATGAACTTAAACGAGAGCAGGAGCATGAGAAACAAAGAGTAAGTGTAAAAGTTGCAGAGTCAAAGCAGTTCACAGTTAGCTGTATTTGAACTAAGTTTTGAACGTTTTGGCTAAATGATTCATTCGGCCTTGGACTGAAGTACTTCGGCCTAACGACCCGACACTAATCGATATGGAGAGAAAGGTTATACATAGTAAGAACTCAAAATCACGAAAAAGAAGTGAAAGGAATTGTACAAAAAGAAGAATAAAAGGTAAAGGAAAGAAAAGAAGAAGTGAAAAGAAATGAAGAAGAACATGCGATAGCTTAGCAAATTAAAAAAAAAAGAGCGGATTAACATTCAAATTGTGTAATCTGTGACAGACGGACGATAATGAACAATAATGGTTACAATATTCATTGCTGGGGCATAATTGTGTGTCGGTCGATGTTGCTAGATGTATGAATTGAGATGATGTTCAGAAATCGCACTCGGATACCAACTTTGGGTGGGAGTACAAAATACATCGCGAATAAATGTGTTGACCGTTACATTCGAGGGAAGGGTTTTTTTTTGGGATTACTACATATAACGAAAGGGTTGTCTTGTGTTGCCATTCCAATACCGTGGAGCACTTGCGGGTGGGAATTTATTGGGGAATCGCTTCCTGATGACGACATGAGGATGGTCGAGATTCCAGATGCGATGCGGTACGCCGAAAACATACCCATGTTGGGAGGTTTTGTTTGGTTCTGCGAAGTTGCCCGAGCAGGCGGAAAAAGCTGCATAAGATCATATTTTATTGTTATAACTGACGATCATAATCAGATATTGGTCTGTTGGAGAAAAGACATAGTAGATCAAAAATAATTTAAAAAAATAATGTGGAGGAGCTTGTTTCGAGATATGATTCTGATATTCCCGTCTGTCCGGGACATGAGGAAGGGACACCGATTTCGCGACGTGGAGGTAAATATTTAAAATCGTCCTTTTTTCTCCGTACTTGTTCCATAGCATACAGAACGGAATGGGTTCAGGTCAGGCATGTGTGATAATGTTTTTCCCCCCGAGGTGGGTTATTGTAATTAATATTGCTGTCGTGTTCGTTTTGGGATTTCGTCCTGAAAATGATGGCGGCGATGATGACCATTGGGGAACCGACGAAATAAGGAAATAATTTATGCAAAATACACTTTTTACTGTAGGATTACGTGTTGGTCAATATAACCCGAATGGAAGCGGATGAGATTAGTGTTCACACGTGATTTAACAAGTGTGATTCGAAAAAAGACCCCCGTATGGGGACATGGTTAAAGGTGCGAACTTTGGAAATTAGTTCTCTGTTGTACTTCTAATGAATGTCTTTATTATGTGGTGATTGGGTAAAACTTCATACAAACTGATGGTTTTAACAGTTATTGACAAGAACCAATGAGAATATATACCTCATTGGACAACAACAACTAGTGTGTTCTTGTTGAACATACATTACTCAAAGCTGGATGGCATCACTCTCTATGGCGGGATCTGCTTGAGGGCTGATCTTCTTCTTCGAGCGCCAGTTCTGGTTGATTGATCTGGATATGAACGCATCCGACCAGTGGCGTAGCTAGGGTTTTAGGGGCCCGGTGCGGAGGTAGATTTGGGGGCCCCTCAAAAATAGGTTTGCAAAAAATGTCTTATTAGCTTACACATACCTACATATTTAAGTCAAAAACGTTTAATATTAAAAAAACGTGATTCAAAGGTCAAAATATATTCTGCTAGTAAACATTTACCCATACGAGGACTTAGCCAGGAAGTCCGTCAAGGAGTAATTTTTGATGTTATGTCTTGTGGAATCAAAAAATATCTATGAAGCAATTGCTGCAGAAGTTCCTATAAATTTATGTTTTAAAGGATCTTTAAAGATAAATATCTTTATTTAAGAGATTTGCAGCCCGAGGCTGGCTCATCACTTTTCTTGAAAAAAATCTTGGATTACTTTCTGTATGATGTACGGTGTTTAGTAGTTTGCTTACGGTTATACCTAGATAAACGCTTTAAAGGCTTGTAGAAAAATATCTCAATTCATAGGAAAATAGCTGATAAAACGGCTCTATTTTAGTATTACGCAAATCACTGAAATTGTTTTGTGGTTTTTGAAGCAGATCTAGGAGGCAATCAAGATTAAATATTGATAAAATTTTGGAATATACCATAAAAAACATGCAGGAATTCTTCTGAAGTAAAAATATTTTCCTGGAACTCTGTCAAAATTCCTTAAATTTGTGGATTTTTTTTTAATCTTGAGAAAAACTTCTTATAACAGAAGTCTTGTAGGAATATATAAAAAAAATCTTGAAGAAACTGGTAGAATCTCTTAGAAGTTTCTGGGAATATTACTGCTTTTATCACTTGAAGGACTTATTGTAGTAATGAATGAATCCATGAAGAGCTGTCTGGAAAAATGAGGGACGTGTTTAAAAGGATTTCAAATTATCTGAGGAATTCAAACTTCTGAGATAAATACCAGATGAAAATACTTAAGAAAACCACGGAATTTCTTGGCCAACGGTACGCCAAGAAATCCCTCCAGTGATTTTCAGAGGGCTCCTCAGTGGAATTTTTAGTTAAAACCTTGATAAATTCCGAGAATGATTTCTGTAGGAGTTCTTGAACGATCCTTGAGAAAATCCGGATATAAATTTTAGGATTTTCCGTGGCAATTTAATTAAAAATCCCTCAATGAATTTACACCCATACAGGAAAGATAGATAGATTATTACTAGCAATATGTGTATTTCTTTCAAAAATTATTAGAAAACTCCTACTGGCATTGTTTAGAATAGTATGTACAGTTTCTACATGAAAGCGCTGGAAAAAGTTCCTTGGATTTGTTGCTCATGTTTATTCCGAAGAAATAAGGATTTTCTGCAAAAATTCCTGAAAGAATTCCAAAATGAATAATTGAAAATATTTTCTCTTTTTTTTTCAACGAAATCTTAAAGAAATCTCTGGATACGTTTAATAAAAAATAATAAAAATTCCATGGCATAATTTTATATAAATTATCAGGAGAAATGTTTTAAGAAATGCCCTGATGAGTTGTCAATTGAGAATAAGTTTGGATGGTTTAAAAATAAAATCTGGAAAATTTCAATATACATTCAACGTTTAAAATGAAAAAATAAATTAAAATTAGTAATATTAACTTTTTGTATTTAATCTGTTTTTGACATTTTTGTTATTTGTTCGAAACGCAACAAAATAAAAAGTTGCCGTGAACTGTGAAAAACCGTGTATCTGCACCGAAAAAAAATCTTAGCAGTAAAGTATTTTTTTAAATTTCTTTATTAGTATCATTCCAAACATTACATTCATTTCTTATATCTAGGTATTCTGTGTTAGACAACACTATCATCCTAATTTGGTAAAAAATAAATTTAAGATTTTATTAACATTTTGGTAACAACATATTACATTTGATTTGCCGTAGCAGTTCAGATTATTTACAGGTGAGTTGATTTCACCTGCTTATAAGAAAAAAAAACACGTTTTTAATCTACTTAACCTAAATATTTAACGCATTAATCGTTTCAATAGAAGATTGTAACGATTTTTGCCTGAAATTATTAATTATTTTATTTGGCATTTGTTCCAATGTTTCAACATTGTATATTCTATGTAACTCATTGGTACTATACCAGGGGGGATTAATTTTTTTTAAATTCTCTGCAGAGCTTTCTTCCTGGTATTACAACAGCTAGTCCATATTGGTACAGCATGCAACATGGCTGGCCTGAATTTATGACATTTATGATACAAAACATAAGACAACAACAACCTTAAAGAAAAATATTTTGTATTGGTCTTAGAAAAGCAAAGAATTTTGTCTGTTTTTTTTAACGAATTTAATTTAATTTCATAAAATAAGAGCAATTTTTTTATATTTTTGAAGAATAATTCTGAAAAAAATAAATTGACTTGTTTTTCATATGAGAGTTAAAGTTAATTTGTTACATTATATATTTTTTCAAAAGATGAAGAGGGTGTGTGCCTCTGTGGAATAGATATTCATAGAATATAACTCAAAATTATTGTTTATCCTTAAAATTTTAATAAATGGACCCATGGTATTCATTTTTCAACATCATTTTTAAAAAATAAAATAAAGGTTGTTAGCATGATTGATAAGCTTGTTTTTGAATTTAATCCCAATATAAGGTAATTGTAATAAATTTATATGCAAAATATGTGCATTGAAAAATCCAAGAGCATTTCAACCCATTAATAAGTCCTCAAACAGCATGGAAAAGGTCGCTTAACATGCACAGCGAGCGGACAATATAGAGTTTTTGAAGGTATACTTTTAAAGGAATAATCAAACATTATCAAGAGAAGAAACCAAAATACTATTTCACATTCAATTCTTAACTCGTAAATTTTACCATTAGGTTTAAAAGTCAAAGATCTTTCAACCTTATTCGGAGTTAAAAAATACCTAGAGATTCTAACAAAAAATAATTTGAAACTAATTGATATCAAATTACTTATTCAATTAATTCGAAAGAGGAGGACGTTTTCAGCGCAAAGAGGACGGGGGGACATATGAACAAAAAGGAGGACATGTCCTTCTAAAGGATACCGTTTGAACGTGTTTTGAACAGAAAAACTGCTTTTGAAGTTTCGATGATCACGATGATTACGATGAAGGAGCGTTGACCGTTAATATTTTTCGCGCCCTCCGTAGTGGTCTCGGATTTAAAAGAAAATTGATATTTGCATCTGCCTAAATAGTCGACCTAAAGTCGTTGGCTTACTCATTCTACATGCTTCTAAGAATATCTCGAACATTGAAATTTGAACAAAATGTACACCTTTAGCATTTGACTCATGTATATACTATTGAGAAGGTATCTGTCAAATTTCTAAAATGAGTTATTAGAATTACATTTAGAATGGTTAATATCGTAAGAAAATATATACAGGGTCAAATTTCACCAATGCTCCAAATTTCTTGAGGCCTACAAACTTGGTTAGATTTGATTGGAAATCAGAATTCATGAAGTACCGTTTTGAATCATATTACGGACACTTAAGGCCTTAGTGAAGTATAACTCAGCATAGACCATACAAAATAAATCATTCTGTATGATTTCTCAGCGTTATCGAGCGTCGGATACCCTTAACTTTCGAGTGGTGGGTAAAGAATAAGCTTCTGCAACTTAAATAATTTTAAATAAATCGAAATGTGTGGCCTTTTCATGATTCTTATTCCGGACGCTTCCTCACTTTTGCCTCATATTCCGGACACTTTGATTCGAATTCCGGACAGCTCATGGAAATCATGATTAGAAAAGTCAAACCATCAGTTGAAGTCGTCAAGCCACTACAGAGACGTCTAAGGCAGGTGGACATTATAAGTTTGCATAGATTTCTTTAGAACAAGTTTATTAAAACGAACCTTGAAAATGAGAACTTTTGAACAGCAAAAATTGAAACATTTCGTGTGAAATGTTTCCCATACAAAGTGGAGTGTCCGGAATTTGAAGCTGTCCGTAATATGATTCAAAACGGTATTATATATTCCGGACACTCTTCTTTGTATGGGAAACATTTCACACGAAATGTTTCAATTTTTGCCGTTCAAAAGTTCGCACTTTCGAAGCTAGTTTTAATAAGCATTTTTCATAAATATTGATGCAAATTTTCAATGCCCAACTGCCTTAGACGTCTGTTAAGTGGTTTGGCGATTTCAATCGATTATTTGACTTATCTATTTATGATTTTCATGAGCTGTCCGGAATTCGAATCAAAGTGTCCGGAAATCAAGGCAAAAGTAAGGATGCGTCCGGAATAAGAATCATGGGGAGTCCACACATTTCCATTTATTTAAAATTACTCAAGTTGCGGAATCAAAATCTTCCAAACCATTCGAAAGCTAAGGGTTTTCAAGGCTCGATAACGCAAAGGAATCATACAAACTGATTTATTGTAAATGTTTTTTGATGAGTAACACTTCACTGAGGCCTTAAGTGTCCGTAATATGAATCAAAACGGTAAATATAAATAATTATGAATCCAAAGCCGTAATTAGACTCAACAACTTAAGTATCTACATCAGGGCCCCGTTTAGCTATTAGAAGACTCGGATTTCTCATGCGTGCTATCGATTGAACAACAACAGCCTGTTATACTACTTTGCAATCACCTGGACCTTTCTTCCGACAATGTCCACGTCGTCAGCGAAACAGATGAACTGATTGGATTTATTGAAGATCGTGATTCGGATGTTAGAGCTCGTCCGTTTCATAACTCCTTCTAGCACAATGTTGAACAGGACGCAGGAACGGTCATCATCTTGTTAAAGTCCTTTGAATGCTTCGAACGAATCCGAAAACGCACCCAATATCTTCACACAGCACTGTACGTTTCCACTCTTGTACATAACTGCAGGTCTTCCTCCAGAACGGGGAATTCTTCAAAATTTTTGTCGCTAATATGTTGTACTTCTAATGAATGTTCTTAGTCTAGGATGGTTGGGTACAAGCGGATGTGTTTTTACAGTTTTTGATTAGGGTTCATTCAAATATTACGTTACGCAAAATTTTCTAATTTTAGACCTCCTCCCTCCCCCACGGAACAGCTTTTGTATGGAAAATTTTAAATTTTTGTATGGGCCGTAACCAAGGCCGTAACACTATGTAAGACCCCCTCCCTCCCCCTGTTGCGTTACGTAATATTTGAACGATCCCTTACTTATAACAATCAGGTTGCTAAGATAAAAAAAAAACTAGTCGCTACAGTCTCCACTGATGGTAGCCATCGACTACTATGTTAGTGGCCAACATTTTCATGGCCTCCTTGATGGTCCCTTCAAGAAGACTCAACTGTTGTACCTATCAATTCTTATCCTGGGGACGGACCTGGTGTGGTGATTAGAACACACGCCTCTCATCCCGAGGACCTGGGATCGAATCCCATCCCCGAGATAGTGACAACAAAAAAAAATCCAGTGACGACTTCCTTCGGAAGGGAAGTAAAGCCGTTGGTCCCGAGATGAACTAGTCCAGGGCTAAAAATCTCGTTAATAAAGACAGAAAAAAAATTCTTATCCGAGATATTTATTGATTGAGTAATAGTATAAGCACTTTTAACATCAAAGCAACCTGCGTCATCATCGTCACTTTCTTCCTTTTATTCAATTGACACGACACACCAAAGCAAGCTGTCAAAAAGCCGAATTCTGCGAACGTGGGCTACTTTGATCGCATGTTTGACTTGTAGTTATCAGGTGATGATTCCTAATCGAGTTAGGAGGCCCTTTCAGCCCGGCAGCCTGTCGAGAGGACTCGAAACTCAACGGATGTCGAAAGCAAATATTAAATTATTTATTTCCACAGTGAGCTCCGCCCGAGCGATTGGCGGGCGGTACAAGAAAAGTTTCTCCATTGAAGGAAGAAGCTTATACCAATCGAACGGAAAAGACGACGAGGACGGTGCACACAGGGGGGACTGGGCCAAATTCCTGGTCATAAGGCAAATATTTGTTTTGGGGATTTTATATGTCTTCTTTATTTTTAACATACTTGAAAGTAAACTGCATTACGTATTTAAACATTTTTACCATGATATTGATCGCTTTACTCCGGTGTGTGACTTTGGCAGCGACAACTTCTGAAAGTGTGCTGATTTTAATGAAGCGATTCATTAGTTTGTAGAGTGAGAGAAAGCTGGTTCTTCAGGGAATAACGTCGTCGTCGTCCTCGTCTTCTGTCGTCGTCGGGGGGCCTATTTGGGTATCAAAGGATCTTGACGCCTGGTTGTCGTTTCCTGTACGACACCAAACTTATAATTACTATTCAAATGAGGCTGACATGGCCGCCGATGACTGTGACTGTGGGAAAGAACAGGAAACGCACAGTGGTGATGACGGTGGGGGGGTTGTTTCCGGAGAATCCCCGACCACTACTGGCAGGAAGCATGGCCATTTTGTTATAGATTTTAATCAAAAGTTTAATTAATTTGTACAATGACAAAAGCGGTTGGCCTTGAGGCATTTGTCGAACACTGTCAGTGATGAGATGTCTTCGGAAACGTGGTGCTGATGAGAAATAGATTAGGTACTCGTTTCTTGTTCAGAACGATTCAACGAAACAGGTGGTCTTGTGAGGAGATAATTGAAAATAAGAGTAGGAAATTGATAATTATGAAGTCTGGTGAGATTATACAAGATGTATGAACAATAGTGCACCTCAACCCCTTTTCGATTGTTCTTTTTACGACCACTTCATTATTACCAAAATTCAGATTGACAATCTTTTTTTATATTAAAAAAAAATAATGCAAATATCACTCTAAATGCTTCGGAATGACACAAATTTTGTGTTCAAGCAAAGTGCTTAGTGAACTTTCAACAAAATCGATATTTCCATGCCAAACTGAAGGTGGTTCGTCTTACCCCAGCGGGCGCTCTTACCCCGTCTTGCCTTAACTGAATGCAACACCCCGATATACCCCATTCCTTTTTTTAATAACAATCGAGCAGTGCTGCCATCTGCCAGAATTTGAAATATTAGATATCCATTCTGGACAGTTCTCGTCTAAACGTTGAAGTTTTCGAAAACGTTGTTATAATCTTCATTTGTTGGCTTCAATTTCAACTAGTCCTTATTTGAGCGGAAAATTGGCCGAAGTAGTTTAAACAATATGCTCTATCGTGGCAATAAGAAAACTAGATTTTATCAAACCAGTGAATAGCACGAAAAAGAATGATAATCATCACATCACAATCACCACCGCGTGAACCCAACCGTACAGTTGTTAGCTTGACTTGTCATTCTTGCAGTTCGCTCAAATATCATACAAATAAACGAAAACGTACTTGCACTTATTTTGCAAATTCTTTTCCAATGTACTGAGGCGATTATTCTTCGTAGCTGGGTGAGAAATACTTCCAACGGGTCACCGTTTGGTCTGATGTGTACCATTTCCAGTTTCTCTCCTCGGATGTCATCCAGAATCTTCGCAACGTTCACTCCAGTGCCAGTGCAAAGAAAGCACATGCACACGTACGATACGTTTGGTTCCATAACGAGGTGCAGTCAAGCTTATGGGAAGAACAAAAAAAAATCTGAACATTGGATAAATTTTCGAGTTATGTCAATAAACTTGTCGTGCAGAGTTCCAGCGAATGAAAATATTTGCACGATGCTTCATTTGACGGTGCCGATTTATCGTGGCGCAAATAATTGTGACAGGATATTGCAAACAGATGATAATTTTTTGTATGATGCTGGATGATCATACGCTTGAATGGTTTGTATTGTGTAGCGCTCTGCTCTGCTCTGCTTTTTTGGATTTTGGATTTTGGATTTAGATTTAGGATTTCCGATTTTGGGTTTTGGGATTTTCGATTTTCGATTTTGGATTTTCGATTTTGGATTTCCGATTTCCGATTTTCGATTTTGGATTTTGGATTATGGATTTTCGACTTTCAATTTTTTCGATTCGATTTTTTATTTTCGATTTCCGATTTCGGATTTTGGGTTTTTGATTTCCCATTTTCGGATTCGATTTTTGATTTTCGATTTCAGACTTCCGATTTCCAATTTCCGATTTCCGATTTTCGATGATTTCGGATTTTGTGTTTTTCGATTTTGGATTCTCGATTTTCGAGTTGGATTTTGGATTTTGTAGTCTGGATTTTCGATTTCCCATTTTCGGTTTCGATTTTCGATTTCAGATTTCCGATTTCTGATTACCAATTTCCGAATTCCGATATTGGATTTAGAATTTTCGATTTTGTATTTTCGAGTTTCCATTTCCGATTTCCAATTTCCGATATCCGATTTTGGATTTTGGATTTTGGATTTTGCTCTGCTCTGCTCTGCTCTGCTCTGCTCTGCTCTGATTTTGGATTTTGGATTTTGGATTTTGGATTTTGGATTTTGGATTTTGGATTTTGGATTTTGGATTTTGGATTTTGGATTTTGGATTTTGGATTTTGGATTTTGGATTTTGGATTTTGGATTTTGGATTTTGGATTTTGGATTTGGATTTTGGATTTGATTTGGATTTTGGATTTTGGATTTTGGATTTTGGATTTTGGATTTTGGATTTTGGATTTTGGATTTTGGATTTTGGATTTTGGATTTGGATTTGGATTTTGGATTTTGGATTTGGATTTTGGATTTTGGATTTTGGATTTTGGATTTTGGATTTTGGATTTTGGATTTTGGATTTTGGATTTTGGATTTGGATTTTGGATTTTGGATTTTGGATTTTGGATTTTGGATTTTGGATTTTGGATTTTGGATTTTGGATTTTGGATTTTGGATTTTGGATTTTGGATTTTGGATTTTGGATTTTGGATTTTGGATTTTGGATTTTGGATTTTGGATTTTGGATTTTGGATTTTGGATTTTGGATTTTGGATTTTGGATTTTGGATTTTGGATTTTGGATTTTGGATTTTGGATTTTGGATTTTGGATTTTGGATTTTGGATTTTGGATTTTGGATTTTGGATTTTGGATTTTGGATTTTGGATTTTGGATTTTGGATTTTGGATTTTGGATTTTGGATTTTGGATTTTGGATTTTGGATTTTGGATTTTGGATTTTGGATTTTGGATTTTGGATTTTGGATTTTGGATTTTGGATTTGGATTTTGGATTTTGGATTTGGATTTTGGATTTTGGATTTTGGATTTTGGATTTTGGATTTTGGATTTTGGATTTTGGATTTTGGATTTTGGATTTTGGATTTGGATTTTGGATTTTGGATTTTGGATTTTGGATTTTGGATTTTGGATTTTGGATTTTGGATTTTGGATTTTGGATTTTGGATTTTGGATTTTGGATTTTGGATTTTGGATTTTGGATTTTTGGATTTTGGATTTTGGATTTTGGATTTTGGATTTTGGATTTGGATTTTGGATTTTGGATTTTGGATTTTGGATTTTGGATTTTGGATTTTGGATTTTGGATTTTGGATTTTGGATTTTGGATTTTGGATTTTGGATTTTGGATTTTGGATTTTGGATTTTGGATTTTGGATTTTGGATTTTGGATTTTGGATTTTGGATTTTGGATTTTGGATTTGGATTTTGGATTTTGGATTTTGGATTTTGGATTTTGGATTTTGGATTTTGGATTTTGGATTTTGGATTTTGGATTTTGGATTTTGGAGTTTGGATTTTGGATTTTGGATTTTGGATTTTGGATTTTGGATTTTGGATTTTGGATTTTGGATTTTGGATTTTGGATTTTGGATTTTGGATTTTGGATTTTGGATTTTGGATTTTGGATTTTGAATTCTGGATTCTGGATTTTGGATTTTGGATTTTGGATTTTGGATTTTGGATTTTGGATTTTGGATTTTGGATTTTGGATTTTGGATTTTGGAGTTTAAATTTTGGATTTGGAATTTTCATTTTTGAATTTGGATTTTTGATTTTCGATTGGGATTGCTGTATGTTTCTCACCAACTGCAGCAGTATGAATTACGCATGCATAAAAGTACCCAGCATCGGACAATTTGAATCCGGCTTGATAAATCTTCTCCAGCTCCACTATTCATACAAATAATGACTGTTGCCACAACTGAATGCAACCAATGCCACAAATTTGTGGCTGTTTCACCGTTCGCCCATTCAGCGATCCATTTCCTGAAGACGGAGATGCACCGCCGTTCACCCAAAAATTCCGCAAATCAGTTGTAGGCGGCAGAAAGCGATGGTGGGGGCGGACGGATTTTCCCAGAAATTGTCGCTAATGGATCTCGATTGAAATTCATATCTGAAAGGCAACATGATGGCGTCGACGATGCGGTGCAGAAATGCAAATTGATCGACATTTGCGAGTTGGATGCTTCCCCGCTGCTTCTGGCTTGACGGTGTTCACGCTGGTACCTCAGACATACAGACACTTGACTGGCGAAATTCCCATCGACCACCATCTCAAATTTCCTTTTTTTTGTCTTTACAACCAGAGGTGCTCTTATCGCTTTCCTACGTGTTTGACGTTCTCACTAACGCCTTTTGAAGGCTTCCAGGTGATGGTGGTGTGAACTGGGCGATGGATTTTGAAGAAATATGTTCTAAGTGTTACGCCTGTTTGCCTGTGGCCACCAGATGATGATTGTGAGAAGTGAGTGATGGATTTAAAATAAAATCGTTCTAAGTGTAACGTCTGTATGTCCGTGGTGGCATTCGCCACCAGACACCAACTGTGGATAACTGGAAGTTTCAAGTGACAATTTGGAGGTGAGAAAGGGACACACTGCCCTTCGATGGTTCGGAGAGGATGGTTCAAAACGTAATCAGGTTTTAGATGGTCTTTAATATTACAAACATTGATCATTATCATTTCGCGGTTTGTACCTTGAGAGATTTAAATTTTGAAGAGGTAAAGCTCTGAACATGCCTACAATGTGCATTTTATGTCCCTTTCCCCCATTGGACTATTCTGTGGGAATGCAACGAGCATCCGCTCGGTGTCAATAAGGATTCGAAAGAAGAAAATGCTAGAAGCGGAAAGAACTGCACTAAAGACTTTTTTCAGATAGCGCAATTTTAATTCGAATTGATTCGCTTTTCATTTGCATTTGTGATTGCGTGCATCCGGTGTTAACCCTCTAATACCCAACCCCGCCTTTAGACGGGGTACACTTTGGAATTTTGTGTATTTTTTCGTAGCTCGGAAATCAAAATGATTTTATGTTTGGCTTATACCTTGACTCATAACACGCATATAAGAAAAGTTTTTTATGACTTTTGAAACTTTTTTGTATTTTTAGAAATTGTTTGAAAAATTGCATTCTTATATAACCTATAAATGCCTGGGCTTCATTTAACGTGTAATATGAAAAATCGTACCTTTTATATTTTTCTACGATTAACCTATCACAAAAGAAGAGCCTGGAGGTATTAAAATCATTTCAAACCTGTTTTTCCGTTAGTTACACGGAAAATAAAAAACGCTCCGGAAAAAAATTAAAAATTTAATATTTTTAAAAATACCATAACAATTTAATTTTTTATTATTGCCAAAAATCAACAACTAGAAAAGACTTCAAGAAAAAATGAAAAAAGCTAGGGATGTTCAAAAATAAAAATTATAAAAATCAAAAACCAAAATTTAAAAATTTGCGAATGAAAATAAATAAATGCCCATAACATGTTTAGAACGATTTTAGATAACGAAAAATAATACTTAAATAGAAAATAAAAATTTGGGTATTAGAGGGTTAATGTTGACATGCGACTCCGTCTGTGACGTTGGTAGGGGAGGATATGCGTATCCTTGTATGCAACTGAAGATGAGACTTTTGTTTTGTGAAAAATGATTGCAATGATTGAAACCGAAACTTTATTGACGTTAACTACGTCTTACGGCAATGGCGGTGTCAATTGAAAAATCGGCGACCGTCACGATATTATGTTAGGTTTTGAACGGTAGTAACTCAGCAGTTGTTGGCAACGAGCCCTGTACCTATCGATCGAGTCATCAAAGCGCTCCTCAAGTGTCTTGATCTCGGCCAGACGGTGGACCTCGGTTGTCCTCAAACTCGACTGTTTGAGGATCATTCGAAGGCATTTATTTTTAGTCCTCTGGAGCCTCAGATGGTGGATTTTGACGCAACTCTCCCAGATTGGAACGCTATATTCAATGACCGGAAGAATGACCTGTTTGTAAACAGCAAGATAGTTCTTCATAGACAAGGTTGATTTACGGTAGATCAGTGGATAGAGTGCTTTACGCAAGATATTGCATTTGGTGACCGTTTAGTCAACCTGCTGTCTGAAGAGAAGCTTGCTGTCAATCGTTAAACCAAGGTAGTCGGCTACATCAGACCTGGGAGGGAGAAACCGATACAAAATTTCTGTACGTCAAGGTGAGCCGAGATTTCTGCTGTCACGAACTGTCACTGTGATCTTAAAGAGTGGACAAACATGAAAGAGCGCGTAATTTATCAAAACATATTTTTGCATTTTATCCAAGTTGACAACAATCGGTTGAAATTCAATTCCTGCAAGTCCAAAAGCAATGTCACGATAGCATCTTTCATTTTGATAGAGCGTAAGTATTTAAACACGCATCTTTTTACTCTTTACAAATAAAAATGAAAAATAAAAGCACAGAAAACTATGGCCTTTTTCCCATGTTTGTCCAGAAAGATCGAAGGTGCACAACAAATGAAAACTAGCGATTTTCCCCAAGCCTGCCTTGATTGTCGGTAGGGAGCTGGAGTTATCTTGCAGTTTAGAACAGTTTTGTTTCATTTTTCGTGTGTAGTATCGGTGCCTCCCTCCCAGCATCAGACCATTCCACCGTTGAGCCACCGAGGGCGATTTTACAATCCTCAGCCGGAACAAGTCTGGAGGGTTTGGAATAGGGGAAGAGGATGACCTGGGTCTCCGCCGCGTTGATACAGATCTTCCAGCTGTTCAAATAATCTGACAAGACATTCAAGCCTCTCTGGAGTCGAGAAGTCAACGCTCTTGTGTATCTGCCGCTGTAGACGGCTTAGGTGTCGTCAGCGAACAGCGATAGAGAGCCGCCTTCAGGGAGCTGACGGACTACCCTGTGGAACACCTGCGGGAATGTTGAGTGTGTCTGAGTTTACTCCATTGAGGGAAACCATGAACGCCCTGTCAAACATATAGTTTTTGGTGATTTTCACCAAATAGGTGGGAATATTGTATCGGTGCAGCTTGTACACCAGGCCGTCATGTCAGACGTTGTTGAATGCTTTTTCAACATCGAGCAACGCCATGGCGGAGGATTTGGCAAGGGAATTGTTCCGCCTGAGAATGTTGGTTACTCGAGTCGGTTGAACGACCGCGTCGAAAGCCAAACTGTTCCTCGAGTAAGATGTTGTTTTGATCAGATGCCGAAAGCAGCCATCTTTTGATCGCTTTTTCAAAAAGCTTTGATAACCCTGAGAAAAGGATGATGGGTCGATAGCTTTTGGGGAGGAAGGATCCTTCCCAGGTTTCCTGATGGGGATGACTTTTGCTGACTTCCACGACGAGGGGAAGTAGCTAAGTCGGAGGCCCTGATTGAAAATCAGTGCCAGATGTTGATAGAACTGGAGACTCAATTGCTTGAGCTCCAAGTTCAGGATGTTGTCGAAACCTGGGGCCTACATGTTTTTGGATGTTTTGAGATAGGCCAGCAATTCGTCAGCAGTGATCTCCAACTCCTCCGAGAAGTCGTTGGGAGATCGGTGTAGGTTAGCTGCGTTTTCGCAGACAGCAGCTTCGTGTGGGCAAGGAATGTCTAGCCCTAGATTGTGTGAGCTGACGAAATGCCGACTTATCTCAGCAGCCTTCACCGCAGGGGTTATCAAGCGATCCTTAGAGTCGGTGTTCTCTAATGGGATCAACGGTGGAATTGGTCTGGGTTTAGTTTTTAAAAATTTGGTTATCTTCCAAAATGGCCTGGCATAATCTGGGAGAGAGCGGATCTTTTTGGAAAAATCTTCGTTCCTGAGGTCCACCATTCTGGCCTTGATTATTTTGGATATGCGATTAACTTCGCTTTTTAACGCTGGCAGACCAGTGCGTTGGTACTGCCTGCGTTTGGTGTTGCGTAAGCGAATGAGATCTTTGGTAATACGATCGATAGGAAGGGTGTTGCTTACCTGACCAGATGCTGGCAAGTGCTGCTCTCGGGCCACGGAGATGGCCTCTTCGACGCTCTGCAGCTGCCGGTCGATATCTTCAGCGGACGCCAGAGGAGCCTCGTACCGGATGCTGGCGTCGACATACCGCTGGAATTGACCCCAGTCGACACGGTAGTAGTTGCGCCGGGTGACCCAATGACGATTGACCAGGGAACCAACTTCTGCCACCACCGGGTAATGGTCCGAGCTGAGGTCCTGATGAACGACCGGTTGGGAGATGTTGTCGTACATGTTGGTCACGATGACATCGATAGTTGAGTGAGCCCCGGACCGGCTCAGGGGGTGGGTGAATCCGGATTCAGGATGGTGTAGTGGCCCTCCTCCAGGTCCTGTTGTAGGATGAGGCCATTCCTGTTTCGCCGGATGTTTCCCCATGTCTCGTACCTTGCGTTCAGGTCGCCAGCCAGGATGAACTGCTCCAGCCACCGTGTCAGCTTGGTTAGGTCTTGCTTTAGGGCCGCCGATGTTCCGTCGTTGATGGTAGCTTGCTTCGGACAGTACGCCACGATGATCTTGATGGGGGTGATGGGTCGATGGAGGTTTCCACCAGAACATTAACGGCACGGTGCAGTTTACGTTGCTCCGCAGAGCAATCGCAACGCCTCCTCCTTGAGTGCCGCACCGGTCAAGCCGCACAAGCCGGAAGTCGGGGACGAAGACGTTAACTTCTCGCTTCAGGTGCGTCTCCGTGATCACGGCTATATCGATGCCTTCCTGGTTTGTTCCCGGGTTTTGCTCCACAGGGAGCTAGCGTCCCAATTGGCGATCTTGGTGATGGCCTCACGGGCCGTATTTTGCGAGGAATGCAAGTACCACCGAGTTGGCGGCGTTGATTTGTTCCGCCTTGGAACGGCAGGCGCGCAACCGTTGAACAAGTCTCTGGTGTACTCCAACGTTTGCTCCGGTGTGTCGTCGGAAGGAGGAGTGCCGGGGGCACTGGGTCCAGGATTCCCCTCTCCAGGAGGGGGCGCATTCTGCACCGGTGGAGCAGCAGCGGCGGCCGCGAGGCGATGCTGAACGGAATAGGCTGGCTGGCGGGATGCCTGCCGATGGGTTGGTGGAAGCGGTGGCAGATTGGGCACCTAGTAGAAGGGCGTTGGAAAGTGCTCCTCAGTCAGCGGTGGTAGTGGTTGGCGCTGGCGTTGCCGTCCCTGCTTCTTGGCGGATGCTTGTCGGTGGATTGCCACACTGCGTCACGTCTCTTTTCTTCGGGCAGTAGCGCTCCCATTCAACGACAATGTTGAAGAGCGCTCTCACCTTCGTTAGGCTTCTCCAGGTGGGCCAGGTAGAGCTGGTCCCGATGTCCTCCTCCTTGCGCTCGCTTGATGGGGAACACATTCGTTGGCTTCAGTCCAGCCGCCTTCATCTCGTCAACGATGGCGTCCGGGGTATATTCCGGCAGCCCTCGAACGAAAACCTTCATCGGCTTGCTACCGGGGGCATCGTGGGTGTAAAATTCCACCCCCTTTGCCTTCAGTAGCTTGGCGGCCTTGGCGTAGTCGGCGCCATAAGCAAAGACAAAATAAAGACCTCCATGTCCCTTGCAGTTGCCCAAAATTTTATGGCTCACAAGGTAATCTAGAATGCCGTGAAAAGTGTACTGCGATCTGTCAAACTTGGGTACCTTTTGCACTACCGAGGGACCAAATGCAGTACTAGAAGTGGTACCCAATCTGAGCCCGAGTGTGACGGACCTGCCATAAGCGCACATGATCTTTGTGCCGATGTGGCACAGCTTGAATAGTGGCCTGATATTGTTGGCCGCTAATTCGGACCGCAGCGCCGAGATGTTCTTCGACGCCGTGAACAGGGGGGCAACCTTCGCGCTCTGGGGGACTTGGTCCACAGGCAGGGAGGCAAACTGGTTGTTTGCCAGCAACCTGCTGTACCCCGCCGGGTTGGCATCTTCATTCCTTGCGCGTTTCGGCACGCTTGTCTGCCCCGTTGTCGGCCAGCGGGGCAGGGATCTAGGCGGAATCCGCCTTTTGTTTGCGGTTACGACCCATCGCTATGGGCCGCGGTTGCTCTGCTGCTGCTTGCTGCAGGGAGGCTTTCTCGCTAGCCACACTAAGCAGGTATGCTAGCGCCGGGGAGCAGTCGTGGGAACGGGAAATCGCGAAAGAGTGCACTTCGCACACGAAAGAATAATCGAACTTGCAAAAACGAACTCATCGAAAAAACACGTCCGCTCTGAACGGAAGTTCGAACCAGAATGATGCTTCTTTTGCGTTCTGCTTCTCACTATAAAAGCGATAAAAGCAGACCGATTCCTGCTTCTTCACTCATTCTTCTTTTTGCCGCCGGACTGTGAACACTACAACAGCATTTACGCCACGTGCTTAATGGAGTATGGTCAGAGCATTAGTTTAGGCGATTTTACGATCATTAGTATCATGTGTGTCGATGTCGAGTCATAGGGACAGTCCATGAATGACGTAGCATTTTAGGAGGGTTGGTAGTCTACGATGTTGTGACGAACCATGTATTAGGTATAGACCAATCCAATTGCCTGCGTAGTAGTGCAATGTTGACAAAATTTTCTTTGTTTGCTGTGAGAACTGTCACAACATTGCTTTTGTTTGCTTTGTGAAAGGAAACATAAACAGAATGGCTGCCGAGCATTCACTTCCTTGTTGGACAGACGTTGACCGAAAGCTCGAATGACGTCAAATAAACATCGATACGTTTTTATTCTAAGGAAATCGACTTGTGTAAGATTGATCGTGCGTTAGTGTTCGCGGCAGTTTACTGGTAGACCTCTATAAGAAAATAGGCTACAATAGGGGTGTCAAAAGCCTGCCAAAAAATACTACGCCATTTGTGGGCGTTCTCCTAATTAAAATGCCTGCATATCAGCTTATTATTCCAACAGCACTTTCACAATTATTAACAGAAAAAAATTCTATGTCTTTGTTGTAATTTTGCAGTTGAACAAAGACACATGACTCCATATTGAATTGCAGAACCATTTGAGTTGGTTTTCATGGCTACCTCGATGATCCCCTGAATCGTGCTTGCGCTGAGTTTGTGTTTCAACTCGATGCCTCCTCAACTCAATCGTCTCTTCGATATCAAGTGATGGAGAGCTGACTGTATAATGGTCTCGCATTGTATTGATTGTCGAGTTAGTGTGACGTCACGCAAAATCAGTGCAAATATGCTTCAAGGGACTGTTCCCGCGGATACGATCCGGTATTGAAATTTACTATACGAAGAGATGCCATTAAGTTCACGGTTTATTTCCAACTGATTTTGTACATTCGATTTCGCTCAATTTATACTGCATTATACCTCGATATCTAGTTGGAGAGCCAAAGTAAAAGTTGGTTTTCATGGCTACCTTGATGGTCCCTTGGATTGTATTTGCACTGGTTTTGTGTTCCATAACTCACTACCTCCTTAACTCGATGGTCTATTCGATATCGAGTTAGGGGGAGTTGACTATACACGGTGCTCCCTTGGCCGTTATTATCAGAAAAAAAATCTCTGGGCAAAATTTAAAAAATCGTATGGCTCGTTTTAATGTTACGCCCTTTTGATTGTCCACAATTGCAAAGGAAATCTGAAATATTTAAATGAGTTTTCTTTGGCCATGTTTATCAGAATAAACATCATATTAAAATTTGAATCAAAGTTAATTTATATAGTTACTTGTAACTTATGGGCGAAGTTTTGAATGAGAAAATTGACAAAATTTGGAGTTACGTCTTTTTGGAGGTGTAACCATTCAAAACACTACTGTGAAATAGAATAATTAGGGATGATTCCAATTTTACGTAACGCAAAATTTTAGACTTCCTCCCTCCTCCACGTAACAGCTTTTGTAAGAAAAATTTAAAATCTTAGTATGGACCGTAAGATTACGGAAAATCCCCTCCCTCCCCCTATTGCGTTACAAAATATTTGAACTATCCATTGGGCATTCTAAAACCGTTAAGCATGTTCAAATGTTTTCAATGACACATTGTGCTTATTGTATATGGCAAAAGTCTTTCACAATTGATTGATTTTTCTTAGTCTCAAGTGCTATAAGGCATTACGGAGCTAATTTCATAATGTTCACGTGTTCCAGTAGTTGCGCTAGTGCTCCAGTAGTAGACGTTGGAATATGATACAAGAGATTTTAAACAAAATAGTTATAATAGATCTTCGAGCTGTTTAGTAGAATACCTATAAGTAGATGAAAAAACCGAATTTAGTACTATACCATTTAATTCCACTAGAGTTTGTATCCTTTGACAGATACGCGTATTTCGACCTCAACTGTAAGGCCGTCTTCAGTGTCGTGTACTAGACTCGACTAGTACACGACACTGAAGACGGCCTTACAGTTGAGGTCGAAATACGCGTATCTGTCAAAGGATACAAACTCTAGTGGAATTAAATGGTATAGTACTAAATTCGGTTTTTTCATCTACTCAAAATAGTTAACTTTTAAATAGGTTAAGCATTTTTCCCTCAGAGCAGCAACTAAAATCTTCCGAATGAAGCATAAAAGTCATCTATACTGTACCTTATTCATGATTACAAACAATGTTCTTGTTACCTACTTATTGTAGGCCATATTGTGAAGGTATTGTATTGTATGCTTTTGACTGATTTTTCATTAACTGTCAATGTCATAACACGGAGAAAACGAAGTACTCAAATTTGAGTTCTTTGTGCCCAACTTGGCACCTTTGTGCGTTACCCCAAATTTGAGTAAATAGCCTAGTACTCAAATTTGGGTTATCGCACAAAATTATCTTAGTGGGTGATTTTTACCTAATGTCACCTCGGATATCAAAACTCAAAAATAGGTAATTTTTAATGGGTTCAAAATGCAACCTAAAAAATATTCATAAATGCAATATGCATAAGCTATATTTTTATGATTCATGGAAATAAACTAAACTCAACTTGAACGATACAACCATTCATTTTATTTTATATCAAGAAGGGAACAATGCAATGAAATTACATCTAGAATAATATTAAAAACCGATATTTTTGGGATACATCACGAAATTCAGCCAAGGGCGTGGGTGGCAGGAATGACGACATCATTGCAGGACACAATTCGGATTCGTGATCAAACGTCAACATCCCACCGAAAAATCGCTAGTGTTTGGAGGTGATTTGAACCTCCAAATTGCGAAATCATCACCTCCAAGTTAGTTCTCATACTCTCCGTTATATGAATTATGGTGGAGCGTCGATCGTCGGAAGTTTCTCGTTACACAGTCAATCGGGTGAGAATACTTGCAGCATAGGATGGCAGGAACAGCATGTAGTGGGTAGGCAACAAACGACACATATTGGGTACAGCATCCAGCTTCTCACTTACAACAATTGTTAATCGGTAACGATTCCGGGAATCTTGAACGATTGCTGGCTGGAACGGCAATCAGTAGTTCGAAGAGGGTGGTAGTCATCCACACTTAATCACGATTTGCTTGTTCGGTAATTTGTTATACTGGGTACGAATTGTAAACCATAAAAACTACCGAACTTTCAGCTTTTTGGTTGAATACTTCTGAGGTTCAGTAATAATTTTTACTTTTTACTGAACTTCGGTAGCAGTCAGACCCAATATTGCAACATTACCGAACAGGCCGAAAAGTCAGTAAAAACAATTACCGACTATTCAGTAGTTGATGTTTTTTACTGACTTGTCGTCAAAATCAAATCAAAACAAACAGATGCGCGTGCGGGAATGTGTCAAATGAGAATCTTCTGCTGTAAAATCATCCGGCCGGCACCAGGAGACACGTCCACGGCAACCAAACTTTTCCTGCACCTATTTTGCGCTTTCACGTGGTAAGTAGTCGACATTTAGTGACAAACTCAACTATTTTAAGCAACCAAAAAGGCTCAGCACGATTTTAACTGCTCTTACGTTGGTAAATTCGGTTGGTTTCCATACAAGAGGTAAATTCATCTGCATCATTGAGTTTGCCTCTTGCATGCAAACCAACCAAATAATAATGATTTTGTCACACATTTTTTGATTACTGCCACCGAGATACAAGCGTACCGTAGATGTTTATTCATATGAAAAATGCTTAATAAGGAATATGTCCATGTCCCTTGGGTTTTCATTTGTACAGCTTATGCTCGATAACTGGGCTGAGAGAACCTTCCAGTTAGCGAGCAGTGCTCGATAACTGGACTGCCATTCCAACGCACACACACATTCAAATAAAAATCGAGGGGGACAAAGCAAAGTTTTGGTTGGCGTCATTCGGTTTGGAATCGCGTCGTGTTCGTGTCATTCCGTCATTGAATTCGCGTTTTAATCGTACCGTCTTGTAAATTTTGAGGTGAATTAAACAGTTTTCGTTCCTGCAATGGACATCCCACCGGGCACCAACCGCAAACGGAAACAAAAAACCCTTACGTTGGTGGAAAAAGTTAAAACTATCGACGATTTCGAAAGAGGAGGTGGATCGCACGAGTCGCTCGCCAGAAAATATGGCGTAGGATCTTCCTCGGTGACTCGCTTCCTAAAACACCGAAAATAATGCCGAAACCTTATTTTGCATTTGCACGCCCCTCGTCAGTTACGGGATGGTGAAAGTTTTTGACGTTTAACTGTTTTTTAACTGGGCTACAGCCCAGTTAGCGAGCACCCAGTTAAAAAGCAGCCCAGTTAAATAGCACCCAGTTATCGAGCATTAGCTGTATTGTTTTTGGAGAAGAAAAAAAAACAGAATCCCGAGAAGCAAAGCATGAAGCATGGGAAACTGGAAAGCCAGTAAAAACGCTCTACAATTTTACTGACTAAGTCAGTAATTTCCATCAATTAAAACATGTTTTGGTTTACTGGGTTTTTTCGGTAATCGTAAAAATTACCGAAAAAACCGTAGTTCCAAAACCCAGTAAAATTTTACTGGGGTCGGTAATCTGGATTGGCTGTGTCGAGAGCAGAGCACTAACTTCATAGGAATCCGACACTTTTCCTGGAAAAAACAGAAAGGGACCATTCTACATTTCTGCACACTGATCTGTACGTCGGGAAATAAATCAAGCATAATATTATTTACCTTTAGTAGATCCGGATTCCGGAATATTCACTGGCCGATTGCATACATTTTTTAGAATTGAAAAAACAATAACTAATTTTGACGATTACGTCTTACACCGACGACGACTAAGCTGGAATGAACAGTGTTGACGTTTCATTATGGCTGTCACATTTTTTCATCCAAAATTGAGTTAAAACTACCCAACGGAAAGTACGCAACTTAAATGCCATAAGTTGAGTCATTTTTACTCAACATTTTGTTTTTTGAGTGTTTGGCAATTGAATGATCGATTAACATATTTATGTGTCTAGCCATTTTGACTGCGTTTTGTGGCATAATAAAATACGTTAAGTGACAATTCGAGCGATGCAACTAGTTTTGCTCAGAAAGCAGGCAAGTTCAAATATGACAATAATTGTCAACTATTGTATGGTCAAAGGCGCAATAATTTGCATAAGTTATTTTTACTCAAATTTGGGTTTTCGTCCAACTACTCAAAAGTTGGGTATTCGACAGAATGTAAATCACCCATTTCTTGAGTTCAACCGTCTTTACTTAATTTTGAGTTTAAAAAAACTTATTTTTAAGTACTTCGTTTTCTCCGTGAAGAAGGACAGTGTAAACTACACAGTTAAAAATAATGAATATTACACGTCATGTAAACTTCATTTATGCGATGTAAACAGGACGTCATGTAAATTTAAGTCTGAAATCATGTAAAAATGTGTTATATGTCATGTAATCACACAGAATCCTGCTGGATTACATGACATATACTTGAAGTTTACATGACATATTATGTAAATACCCATGATATTCCACGCTCCAATTATGTGCATTATATGTCTCAGAAATTTACACGTTTCGTTCGAACTGTGTATATTAAATAAAAGATATAGTAATGGAGTGATGCTATACAAGAAGAGGTAAGTATTTACGACAAAATAATACGTTTGTCTACTTCTAGGTCGGTTTTAAGAGCTTTGCTGTACTGTGCAACTTATGCTGTACAAGGAGAACGTAAGTAGAGAAATGTTTTTTGTGCACTGTTTGTGGCCATGTTCGTCCACTGGTGTGGTGCGGTATGATGCACTCCGGTGGCTGGTTGCCCATAACAGGGACCATAGAGATCAACCATGAAGATTTTTTTTATACGAAATATAGCGAGTTGACTGCCATAGATGTACAGTGATCCTAATAGAAAGCTCATAATAATTTCGCAAGATTAGTTGGGATTGAAGGGTTTTTCTGTTTAATGACTCTTCGCGATCTGGCGCAGGGCATTACCCTCGGAAGGCGAAAGGCAATAAATTTTTCTTAAAGGTTTATTTTATTGGCAACTCATCTGGTGAGTTACAAAGGAAGAATTCTCGCATATCTTCTCAAAAGATCTAATAAACAATACGATATACTCTTTTCTCTTAAATTATTTAGAAAACCACGAATTTGCATAGTATAAATAACATATTCTGCAAAAAGTATATCACAAACCGAAACTTCGAACATCTAAAAACCATTCTCATCCTTTTCAAAAGTTGATTCAGAGTTTTCAATTTCATTACTATGTAGAGGCAAAGCTAACTCCATAGCTACTCTTGGAATTTTATCCTCAAAGGCAAACGCGCTGTCAGCAAATGAACATCATGCTTACACAATTGCATCGACTCTAAACCCACCATCGTAAAATTATGTTGCGCAGCAGATACTGTTCACACGTTTAAACAAAAGACAACTCCAACCGACGACGGTTCGCATCTCGAGATATCATCATCATTTTGATTGCACTTTTATTGGCCGTCCCCTTGGTTGTGGATATTCTTTCCAAGAGTTTTACAAGGTAATTAAAATGCTGGCACGTTCGTTGCCTTTGCGTTGGCCTTTATCGTGTCCTGCTCCAGTAGAGAAGCACACGCGCGCGCTTACACTCTTCAATCCCTGCCTGCAGGGGTCAGACACAATTGGGATGGATGCTAGTGCTTCAACTTGTACATCACGACTTTTTATGAACTTTTCTCCACAGTCCGCCCCATCTGGTGAAACCCTCGAGCTTGCCACCCTGCAGTAGCCATCGAAGGCAGCTGTTTTAAATTCCGAGGTTGCCATGGCTGTCAGTCTCGTGTTCCCTTCCCACACTTATCCATCTACCCGATCAGAAAGGAATAACACAATCATAACAAACAGAGATAATATATCAAACCATGCTTTATTACATAAGGTGTTATAAACAACAAAAACGTAAAGCAAATATGTGAAATAATATTACAAATATAACAGGTTTTAAGTTAATTTTATCTAAAAAAAAAGATTACATGTTTCTTAAAAATGCGTTAGGAAATATTCAGATATTGCTTAAGTAATTCCTATAGATTTCATCAAGGGATTTCTCCAAGAATATATCTAAGAATTTCTCATGGTGTTGTGCTGGAATTCCTCCATGGATTCCATCTAGAACTAGTAATCACAAAAAAAATAATGATTCGACACAAAACTTGTAGACCTTTTCTTTGAAGACTGAACGAAGACTCTCCGAATGATTCGTCACCACAAGTGTCAACATATTTTGTGTTCAGATGAACACAATAGAACAACACTATGTGAATTGTGTGGCTTCTGAATCCATCCCACTAACAGAATTTCATTCCTGTGATAACTATGAAGATGCAGAGGTATATTCAGTCTTCAGTAACAATGGTTGTCACACTAATATTTCTTCCCTTCTCCGAAAGCCGTAACCCAACAAACAATTTTGCTGAATTAGATTTGAACTAATCACTCTTAAGCTTATTTCAGTTTAACAAACTATTGTTCAGCTACTAATGTTACTTGGGAAGGATGTGGCCGACGCCGTTATTGACTTAATAATATTTGGAATTCCCGAAATTATACAAAGAAGATGATAGGCACCTCAAGAGTTCCGTCTGTTGATTCCTTGTACAATTTTCCCAAGTAAAATTCGTAGCTGAATAACAGTTTAATCATTTGAAAGGTAAGCAAG
Source organism: Aedes aegypti (assembly GCF_002204515.2). Classification (NCBI taxonomy): domain Eukaryota; kingdom Metazoa; phylum Arthropoda; class Insecta; order Diptera; family Culicidae; genus Aedes; species Aedes aegypti. The sequence continues at coordinate 56,037 of NW_018736633.1, forward strand.
AGTGACTTGATCAACAGTTATTCAGCAAAATTGTTTGTTGGATTATCCTCCCATAGCCCAAATACTTTCTCTAGGAATTTCTCCATAGAAAAAATAAATAAAAAAATAAAATAAAACTAAGATAAGTAATCAAAACCTACACGGAGAAATCAGACTACCCAAAAATAAGTTCTTTTTACTCAAATTTGTGTAAACTGCATTTAGTTTTTACCCACGGTTGGGTTGTTTTGCCTCTCACGCAACAACAATGTTGTCAAAACAGAGAGAGACGCACCGACCCAGCGTCGAAGTTCAATGAAATAATCCAAATTTGGGTTCATTCGAGTTTACCTAACGTTAAGTTGTTTTAACCCATCACGGAGACTTCGAAAGTCAACGCTGGGTAGATTTGTTTTTGCACTGAGTTGTTTTTTTTCGCCGCTATCAAAGGGAAACAACCTAATGATAGGTATATATCAGTTAACCCAAATTTGGGTTATCCCACGGAAGAGCCGAATTGCGTCAGAAGTAGTCGAAGTTGGGTTGATTTACGACTCCTTGTAGGACAGGACGTGACAGCTCAACTTGGACTGCCCCGTTGTTTTTCAGTCGATAACCTTGACGATACAAAAGCCAGTGTTACCAGTATCTTTTTATGCAAATCTTGTGAACAAATTCAAAGATCAAAATTGATAATTTGATTGTGCCTTGCGCGCTTCATTCATTAAGTGCAATAGAGGACACTGTGTTTTTGAAATATCAGGTTAAAATTCAAAACCGGCGAAGCATTTAGAGAAAATCGACACAATTTCCATTATATTGGTCTCAATTAGGTATTTTTTATTAGTTTAGCATTGTAGCAGCACATGCTTTGAACTTAACATCGGATTTAAATAGTTCTGAATGGAAAAGATTTAATGAAAAATTTCCAAACTTTTGATAAAAATTCTAGTTCTTGGACTAGCAACACAGCAGTGCTAGCAACAAAGTGCCATGTTGCAATCTAACTCAACGATGTGAAAGTAGGCCTTAGCCAAAACAACCAATAAGAATTGGTCTTTTTTGACAGGACATTGGTTTCGTTTTTGTACTTTGAGCTGTCACGTCTTGTCCTAGATCAAAACAAATGAAAAGTTCGATGGTAGAAATCAGTGGAAGTTTATTAGAATAGCGAATGGAATTTATCGGTTTGGTTTTGTGAAGCTAGGATAAAGATAGAATAATTAGAGTTGGTAGCAGGGTAGACAATCGTCACCGTCAAATGGAAAAAGTCGTCGACGAAACTAAAAAAAGAATCGTCATCGTCACTCAACCATCGTTGAATGACGATTTGCTGCAGTGGTCCACCACAAAGGCTCGGCGTCATGACGAAAAAATAAGCCTCCTTCGTTATAGTCGAATCTTCGTTCGGGAGCTCTGAGCCGACTAAAAATATGAAGCGAGGCGTCGATAGATTTTGAGCCTTTTTTGAAAAAAAAAAAAAAATAAAATAAAAAAAAAAACGTTTCCGGACTTGAACAAACGATCTCTGCATCGTCAATGTCACGCGCTTACCAACAGAGCTATTGTTGAAACTTGAGGAGTACGGATTAAATTGCCAATACAAGCAATTCTAGGATGGCATTCGCCGTTTTGTGCATAGCAAGCGAATATACAATAAACGCCTCCTTCGTTTGAGAGAGGGGAGCGAACGGAATGAAGACAAAGTTGTTCGTTGACGATTTTAGATTGAAGTTCGTCGTGCATTCTTTCGTCGATGACGAGACGACGACCTGCAAGAGTTATTATACTGGATGACGATGTCTTTTTTTATTTCGTCATCGCACTGTGACGAAGCTGACGATTGCCTGCCCTGGTTGGTAGTCGAAACAATTCACAATTGGTAGTCGAAAGCGTTTAGTTCGTGGGTCGTGCGATTAATACCTAGTTTCCATGTATAAATGGAAAGTTGTTTAGACACAAATTGTTAATAAGTTTCTTTGGTATACAGCATACAGTTAGCAATCGATGGATCGCTTTATGCTTTATGATATATTTTAATTTTAATTTACAAACGATTCTCTTTTTGCGCGTGTCATAATTTCTTGATAAGAATTGGAAACTTGAAACATCGCATTTTTCGCAAGGCCATTCATAAACCGTGTAAAAAAAAGAATCGAATATAATTCAATATTAACATGTAGAGTTGGGGAAATTCCTTGCAAATCAATCGATCGAACTTTGATTATCTTAATTAATTGGGAAAAGGTCAAAATAAGTTTTCATCTCTTTCCAGAGGGCGAGCAAAGGCGCTTAAACCAAGGCTCTAAAGCCATGGCATGAGGAAGAAATGCCTATGTCAGGGCTGGTAGCAAGAATTGGTACCGAAAAAAGTTATTTTAGTGACCGAATTTGAGAAATAAGTGACTAAAAAGTGACTTTCTATTCTCGAAAAAGTGACTAAAAGTGACTCGAAAAGCAAGCCGTAATCAATTTTATTTCAATTCTAGTATACTGTTTTACGATCAATATCAATCATGATAGGGAATATTCCATATGATCTTCTGCAGGTAGTAGGTCTAGTTGAGTACCATATTTGGACATTTTTATTGTGCTTCCAAATTTACAAGATATCGCCTAGAATTTTCTCAAACAGGTTATTTTATATTTACGTAAATAATCCTTTTTAGTAGATTTTAAATATTTTCAAAATGTTGTGTCTTTTATATTACCAAAGTATTTTATATTGTAAATTTTAATAAGAATTTGGAACATTTGTAAAATTAAAATTTTTGTCATTTCACATTTCCATTTAAACTCCAACTCTTCTACCTAATAAGGTCAATATTTTTATACATTAATCGATATTTCAAATAAAAAATGATGACAGAAGATCGAATTTGATTGGAATACTGCTTAAATCGCGTCCTTTAAAAGCCGACTAAGGAATAAATTTGCCATCAGTAAGTTTAATGGAAGGTATTCACATTCTGAGACTTCCTCGTAAAATTACGACAAGTAACTTTTCGTTTTGCCGTAAATTATATACCTTCATGTATTCAATCTGTTTTTTTTAAAGAAAAACCACGAACGAAAAAAAATATAAAAAAAAAAAACATATTTTTTGTGAGAAATTTTGAAAAATTTTCGAGGAATTTCTAAAAAAATCCTAGTGTAATTTCTGATGAAACTTGTGTGAGTTATAATGATGAATACCTACAAGGATAACCGAAAGATCTCTCGAATTCTTGATGAATATATTTCTTGATAAATTGCTATGATAAAAGCATATTAATCCATCAATGGTCGGAGCAATAACTGTAATAATTGCTGTAGTATTAACTAGTGTGGAACCTTGAATGAAATTTTAAAGAATCTATGCAGGTCTTGTATTTAAAAAAAATATCAGTGAAGTGTTTGAGCCGCAGTAATAATATTTTGAAGAAATGCTGGACAAATTTCTAGAGGAATCCCAGATGCAATTCATCGAGCAATTCTTGGAGAACATTTGATCCAATAATACCTTAAGTAAGTTTTGAGAAATTCCGGAGAGTAATTATGGATGAATTTTTGAGAGAATCCTTATAAAAAGGCCTCGATTAAATGAAAAATGCGTAGGAATTATTGTAGGGTTTCTTGTAAAAGTGTCGATTTTTTTTTCCGAAAACTCTATAATAAACCTTTGGGTAAAAACTTCTGTAGGGCATGCGGGAAGAATCCTAGAAGTAGCGATTGAAGAAATCTGTGAAAGAATCAGTGATCTGAAGGAAATACTGAGATTTTTTCTTCAGAGTAATCTTTGTGAAAATTACTGTAGGTAGTAGCGTGGGAATGCTCTAAAATTTTTAGTATAAAATTGAGAAGAAATTCCTCTGAGCTTCTATTGAAAAATTGCTGGTGACATTCTTGAAAGTATTCCAGAAGGAATCTCTGGATAAATAGTTACGTAATAGTCTCTGAAGGTTTCTCTAGAGCCTCTAAGGACTGTTCATTTTATAAAGTGGACACCTTGTGCATGCTGTATCTTTTTAATTTATCAATGAAATTTCAATCGGTTTTCTGCACATCGTTTGACTAGTATTGTACAATGTTGTGATAATACAAATTCTCAAAAATTAATTAAATTTCACACGAATATGGAACAACGATTAGAACGGTCGGTTTTTGGAGGTTATCAAAGTCAATGATTGTTAGAAATTGGCTGGAAAGTTCGACAATTTATATTTTTTATTTTCAAAAAGGGCTTGTTCTTCGAAAGTATCATCAACTAGAAGCCTGATGGAAAAAATCAAGTTATTTTTGGAACAACAATTTTACAGATATAATAACATCATTTTCCCCCTATATTTTTAGAGAAAACTATTTTAAAATTGAAGGGGATCGGTATGAGTAGAATTTTTTGGTTAAAAGTACGTCCTGACGGAAGTCCTAATATAGTATTAATATGAAAAATGACTTACGCCTTCAAAGAGTTACTTATTAAGTCCCAGGTGACATTTAAAGCACAATAGATACACAATTGCTTTATTCTTAGAAGACCTTTCAAAGTACATTGACAATCATCAAAATTGGCAACACTGCTGTAATAAAATCGACTTCATTTTGCACCTATTATTTTTGTAATATGTTATTCTGCGATTACCAATTGAAATTTTCGGAGAAAACCATTTACAATTTGCTGCAGATCGATAAATATGCGTACACGATTTTAAAAGTATGAGACTTTTTAGTAAAACTACCATAAGCAGTATAATTTGTGCTTAGGACTGTGGTTTAAACGCACGATTTGGCTCTCGTTTGCACAAATATAGTTTATTTAGTAAACCAGACCAGTTTTGAACACGCTTTTTACTTTCCTCTTTTGCTGGGAGTGAAAGGATGGTGTATCAGCAAATTTGGCCATAAATGGGTGCATCACTAAAGTTACCTAATGTCAGAGAATGGTGGAATATAGTTGATTTTTTCAAAGCTATACCTTTTGTAGAATAGTAAAGGATACAAATATACAATATGTTCATAAAAATTAGGATTTTTGTTTTGCGAAAAATAATGTTAAACTTTGACGAACAGCTTTTCTTAGGAGATTTTGGAAAAATTATTTGGCTCTTCAACCAAAAGCATTTTCTAAGATCTTATATTTTAATAGTATCGTAGAATAATAGTTGAACGATGCACAGAAAACCGATTACGATTTTATCAATAAATAAAAAAGATATAGCAAAAACAAAGTGTCCACTTTATAAAATGAACAGTCCTTAGAATATCGACCCAGAATTCATTGCAAGCAGATTAACCATCTATTTCCGACGACTTTAATCGACAGTTTCTTTATGAAAAAGCGTTTTTATAAAAGGTAATTCAAAAAACAATATTTCAAAGGGTCTACTTTTTTCAAAATCAGTTTAAAATGTGTTGGTTGTTTTACAATAGTAAACTGATTGCTTACCTTTACTATTCAAAAAGTTAGTTGACTTTTGGATTAATTTGATAAGTATAGAATCATAATCTACTGTTAACTCTCCCTTACTCGATATTTCGTATCTCGATATCGAGTTAGAGAACCACAGTAAAAGTTGGTTTTCATGGCTACTGCGATGGTCCCTCGGATCGCATTTGCACTGGTTTTGTGTTTCATAATTCGATGCCTCCCTTACTCGATGGCCCCTTCAATATCGAGTTATGGAGAGTTGACTGTAGAAACTAATGCATAGTATTCCTCTGGTTCGGTTTGCCTCAAGTTCGTCAAAAATAATTGAGCTCTGGAGCTACCATGGGAAAGAGAGAGTTATGGCAAAAAAGTGACTGTAGATACCATATTGATTATAATGTCTTTAGAGACCTTAACTAAAAATAAACACTTTTTAGAGATATGCATTAAAAAAGTATCCAAGCCTTTAAAAAAGATCTGCTTACCTGAAAATATACTATTTTTACTAGCTTTAATCTTTTCCTACAAATATTATTTATTTCATATGCTCATGAAAGATACCCAACTAGAACTGGGAATCGTTTTTGCCTTTCCCATTTTAGCAATCCTAAGCCCTACTTCCTTATTTAAACAAGTTATTCGGAATATTAAAAATAATTTAAAGTGAATTGACTGAAAACCTCAAGTTGTAACAGCGGCGCAGCCGAATTTTTTTTTGATTGAAGAAATGTTTTGTTACAAAAAGGACATATGCTGCCATGCCATAATAATTACTGGTTCGAGGTTTTTTTTCCTGCGTATAGCCGAAATCCTCTGATAATTCCAGTTTTTTCCAGTTTGAATAAAATTCCCTGACAATTCCAGGTTTTCCAGGATTTTTTAGGTAGTAGACACCCTGCTAACATAAAACTTAGCCTAAATTAAGAAGGCCGATTCAAAATTTTCTCTTTTAGCTCAAAATAGTTGAAAAAAGTGACTTATTGACGAAAAAAGTGACTTTAGTTGAAATGGCTTCAAAAAAGAGACTTTAAAGTGACTGGCCTCAAAAAAGTGACCAAGTCACTAAAAAGTGACTCGCTACCAGCCTTGCTATGTCCCATCCCAGGAGAACTAGAGCTACAACAATAGAGTTTGTATTAACTTTCTTAGCAACGCCATTCCCAATGATTTGACCTGTAACATTGAATCGAAATGGTTGGTACGGTTGTCCCCGTTTCTTCCATTCTTAATTCGTGAAAAACTTGATCGTTGTGATTTTTCAATTATCTTCAACCCCGAGGACTGCACAGTAGGCCTGGCCATTTTAATATTTGTATCATATCGCTGATATTCTGCAAATATTAATGCTGACAAGAAAATTCCTTGAATAAATTTATGTATTTCTAGAATGCTTTCCAATATTGGCTGTGCAAGCACTTAGAATAGAATAGAATATACAGCATACAGTTAGCAATCGTGAAAGGCACAGTCAATCCTTGACATACGCGGACGAAAGAAGGTGCAAATTAAGTAAGAATATTAGAAAAGCTGGGATTCTAAGCTGAAGAAGAAAGGGTCTGGAAAGGAGAAGACTAAAACTGCAAACTAAAAGTATAAGTTGACTAATTGTACATTTGAATTGTATAAAGTTTTACACACGCATTTGTTTGAAATTTACAGCTTTGAGCACTCTTCAATAAAATGTTGATTTACAACGATCGTTTGCATCGTAACAGACAGAATGCTCCCAATACCTGCCATCAATCTACGAAATGTCAGAATCAGGGAGGAGGCAGTTCCAAGCTTCCTGTCCAAATCGCTTCATTCTGGTGCCCTGATGGTCCCTACCCAATTTAAAATATTTACACATCATAATAGAAATATAATCTAAAAAAAGATCTCACTGGTTTTGTTTATAGTTGTGCAGTTTTTGGTTGCTAGGATCAATCTACACGCAAATCGAAAAAAAAAAAAAATCACTTTGGCGACGCGAAAACGAAAAAATAATCTCGCTTGTTTGGCTATTCATGAATCACTACCAATCAAAAAACGCGCTGATCGTAAAAAAAATATTCCGACGACGCCAAAACGAAAAACGGCCTCGCTTGCTTGATTATTCACTAATCAGTACCAAGCAAAAGAAGCGCAGACAAAAAAGCACTCAGGAGATGCGAAAACAAAGAACGGTCTGAAGTGTTCGAATATTCACGAATCAATACCAAGCAAAAGACGCGCAGACCGAATAAAAACGCACTCCGTCGACGCGAAAATCATGATGGGATATTTCAGTTTTTGTAGCAAAACTAAATATTCCACCTCTCAATCTTCCTGATTTTTTCAGCATTTAACCCATATCACGTAATAATGAGTGGTTCTGTGTGGCCATTGAATACAGCAATGACGACTGGAGAAATCCGTATTGAAAGAGATTTCAGTTTTCGTATCGAACCCAGTTATTCGACGACTGATTTCCAATAATTCCACGAAGAATTATACTCAGCAATGCTCTTAGGCATCATCCCTGGACTCCTTTAATCATGATTTAAATAATACTCGCAATAGATGTTCATAGATCTTTTCTGGAATTTCTCTTGGGATTTCTTTAAAAATTTCCAGTAACCAGAGGTTCATCGAAAAACCCGCATAAATTAGAACCGTACGAGTACTGTTTCCCGTAGTGTCTGCAACCATTTGCAACCGCATCTGAATAATTTGTCGTAATATGCAAAATAACAATAAACCACCCTTACGGCGAACGATATTGACAGTTTGGGGAACGGTAAATGGACAAATAACAATGTGGGTAATAGGCGGTTAAGTTATGTAACCATTTCAAAACGAAGATTTTCTTGAACAAAATTTTTCGTGGCCAATTTGCCAAAAGGTACATATACTATCCATTTTTTGCCAAATCCATTATAAGTGAAACAGTTAAGAAACATTAAAACCATAAATTTGAGAAAAAACGAATAATGTATGGGTTATTGTTAGTTTTTGGTGCTTTATATTTATTTTCACCCTATATTGTACTGTTCTTTTGTGATTATACCGTAAAGGAAAAAAATAAGCTAGGAAATGATGAAGACATCCAATAAGAAATAATGAAACAATAAACAATAGTACACAATTTACTTCAATTGATACATTTACAAGCACTTTGCCGAGTAGAAAAAATTGTACTTATAAAACAGAAGTCGTTATTGCTTGAATTTGAAGTAAATTGAGACTGCACATATTTTGTCTCATTATTTCTCATCATAAAAAAGGTTCAATTTTCAGTTTTATTATTCACTACTTTTCCTTACCAACTATTTAACATTTTTTCTTAAACACTGTGGGCGTTGATTGAATGTTTTCCCAGGTTGTAACGTTCGGCAACTTCCGGAAGTATCAGCTTCCGAAAATGTTCTCACCGGTAATAATCCTGCTGGTTTGGCTGTTCTGGTTTTGTTAGTCAACTTAGTCCCGGTTATATTACTGATAATTGATCGGTTGCGCTGCTGAAAACTCAAGGAGCCGGCTGTCACGTCTGGCCATACTCGTAACTACGACCGTTGAAATGGATCCACTGTCCAACATCGATGGTATCTGCATCTTGTCACGTATATGGCAACTCCAATCCCACCTAATGGATTTGACAGCAGCCAAGATCATTTGAGTATCCACATTGAAATGCATTTGAGTATCCAACGATTGCTTAGAACATGTTGGATTCGGAAAGATGGCGGCGCCGCATACTGCTGGCATCTTGTCCTATATCTTTAAAGAAAATGAAATAAATTAATCCATTTGTAATACTTAGATTGGATTAATTACTTACCAGCACTCGATATTTTTTACGATTTTCTGTTCAAACTGAAGAAAAACAAGCAAAGAAATTTATTCTTTTGTTTTTTTTCGATGGACATTGCAAAAACAAACACGCTAAAAAAACATACAGCCACTTTTTCGGTTCCACATAAATATAAAAATAATTCTATGTTTTGGATCCCTGTTGTCACACAAATCGTTCAAATATATATTATTTTTTATGTCAAGTTGCGTAACCAGAAAAAAATAAAAATAAAAAAATAATATATAAAATTGATCGCTGCAAAGATTTGCAAAGCTGTTGAAAGAAGTTTTCAGGAGTGTATATAATGTTTCAACTGTTTGCCGAACTGTTAGGCTGAGGTAACATATGGTGAAATGCTCATATGTATAAGTGTGTTGTGCAAGTAGAAGCACGAACCGTTCGACAAACGGTAATTTTATATTTTTACTGTTTCCCACAATTTTTCATTCCCGTATAGTTTTACAATTTCTGGACACTTTCCAATATTGTCACTGTTTGTTGTTCGTTACACAAATAATTTGAAATGGTTTAATGCTCTACCACTGATATTGTTTAACAAAGAAGCAACTGTTTCCGATATATTAACCTTACCGGTTAGAAGAATCTTATTGTTTGGAAAACAAGGCAAACTTTATTTTTCCATGCGGGAAGTGTTTTGTGGATTTCTGCATATTTTCCTTGATTTTTTTTCAGGACAGGGGTTTCTGAAAGTATTTTCAGGAATTTCTTCCGAGCAAACTTGCAAAAACCTTCTTCAAAATATTGATGTAATCAATATATATACATGATTGAAATCTTTATACTAACTTGACGATTCTTTTACTTGGCTGAATACAATACCTACTTCTTCAAAAAATCAAAAAATGTCTTTGTAATAAAAGAATTGCCTACTATAAACTTCGTTAAATCGTAATCTTTAACACATAGATTTCTGTAGTACATTAAGCACAAAAATCAACTTAAAAGCTGGTAAATTTGCATACAAGCGGATCAAAATCGATATATAATGTAAATTAAGGGCCCTATTTTATAAGTCGATTCGATCAAAATGACTCGACTGGAGTCACTGTCGACCAAAAATTGCACTGGACACAGCCCTGTCACTCGAGTTTTTCGACAGTTGTCACTTTATGTGACTGGAGAGTTGTGTTTGATCCTTCGACCTTAACGCTTGCTCCTGCGGGGGCCGGCGATGAGGACAGGATCAAACATGTCGCGCGTCGGTCGAGTGAAGTGAAAAAGTGGCGTGATCGCTTAGTTGTGTTTGATCCTTCGACCTTGATGCTTGCTCCTGCGGGGGCCGGCGATGAGGGCAGGATCAAACATGTCGCGCGTCGGTCGAGTGAAAGTGAAAAAGTGGCGTGATCGCTTAGTTGTGGTTGATCCTTCGACCTTGACGTTTGCTCCTGCGGGGGCCGGCGATGAGGGCAGGATCAAACATGTCGCGCATCGGTCGAGTAAAGTGAAAAAGTGGCGTGATCGCTTAGTTGTGTTTGATCCTTCGACCTTGATGCTTGCTCCTGCGGGGGCCGGCGATGAGGGCAGGATCAAACATGTCGCGCGTCGGTCGAGTGAAAGTGAAAAAGTGGCGTGATCGCTTAGTTGTGTTTGATCCTTCGACCTTGATGCTTGCTCCTGCGGGGGCCGGCGATGAGGACAGGATCAAACATGTCGCGCGTCGGTCGAGTGAAAGTGAAAAAGTGGCGTGATCGCTTAGTTGTGTTTGATCCTTCGACCTTGATGCTTGCTCCTGCGGGGGCCGGCGATGAGGGCAGGATCAAACATGTCGCGCGTCGGTCGAGTGAAAGTGAAAAAGTGGCGTGATCGCTTAGTTGTGGTTGATCCTTCGACCTTGACGTTTGCTCCTGCGGGGGCCGGCGATGAGGGCAGGATCAAACATGTCGCGCATCGGTCGAGTAAAGTGAAAAAGTGGCGTGATCGCTTAGTTGTGTTTGATCCTTCGACCTTGATGCTTGCTCCTGCGGGGGCCGGCGATGAGGGCAGGATCAAACATGTCGCGCGTCGGTCGAGTGAAAGTGAAAAAGTGGCGTGATCGCTTAGTTGTGTTTGATCCTTCGACCTTGATGCTTGCTCCTGCGGGGGCCGGCGATGAGGACAGGATCAAACATGTCGCGCGTCGGTCGAGTGAAAGTGAAAAAGTGGCGTGATCGCTTAGTTGTGTTTGATCCTTCGACCTTGATGCTTGCTCCTGCGGGGGCCGGCGATGAGGGCAGGATCAAACATGTCGCGCATCGGTCGAGTAAAGTGAAAAAGTGCCGCGTTCGATAAGTTCTTTTTGATCTTTCGACGTTGACGCTTGCTCCTTGGCAGTGCGTCAAGAAAGCCCGAGCAGTCGTCAGTTGTTTTCCCTCTCGGGACGCGCGCCTATTTTCTCTGTGTGTTTTCATATAGCCGAGCAAACGAGTGAAGCTGAAAGTGGATTGTTGCTGCTCAAGGATGACGGATCAATTGGTGAGCTCGTTTCATGCTACTATATCTAATCTATAAAATATGTATGATTGCACCTTTAATAATTTTTAAACAAACTATGAAATGTTCGTCACTGTGAGTGTCGACATAAACTCTGATTCATAATTATTTACGTCAAATTTTTTTTACTCAAAACACCTTTTTCCTTTTACTTTTATTTTTGTAATTAAAAAAAAACTTTGAAATGGTTCGACACTACGAGTGTAGACTTGCGAAAGGTTCACTTTATTCAACAAACTTTGATAAGTTCGTCACCTCAAGTGTCGGCATAATTTTTCTCTACATAGATATTGTTCACACCAAATAGAAAATTTTATATTTACATATAAGCATATTTATAGCTCACAAATAATTATTTATCATGGTCTAATCACTTATCAAAGTGAATCCTGTGACCCAACGATCCTCCCCATTAACAAACATCCCTCCCAGTAACCTTTGTGGAGATGCAGAGGCAAACACGGTCTCCAAATAGCAAAGGTTACACACTAACATTCCTTCCCCCAATCCCACCTGACTGCAAGGACGTGGCCGGCGCCGTTATTGACCATGTATAAATAGAGGCACTGAATTATGCACACTGAAGAAGATTTTGGCCAATCCCAGCCGATCTTCTAGTTGATTCTTTGTGCATTTTCACTGACCTCGGTCAATCACGGAATAGCAACCATTGATATGTGTAGTCAGTCTAAGCTAAGCTAAGCTAAGCTAAGTTGTCACTTTATGTGACTGGATTACTATGGGAGTCGACGGGTGACATCTGAAATATGCATGCTTACTTTGATCGACAGTGACCACAGATGAGTCACATGAATCTGCTCGATTTACAAAATAGACCCCTAAAAATCCAATATCTGACGTGTTTTAATATTTATGGGATATAAAGTAATTTGGTATAACGTAGCTAAAATAAAAATTGAGATACGTGATATTGATACGTATATTATTTTCATAAATGCATTTCTTATAAACAACAATTGTTGCTATTATTTAGTTATTTTTCCGTTATCTTTTCCGATCGGGCATCTTTCCCAGCGCTTGCTTTCAGAAAGGAAGATGATCAGATGAAAGTGCCCTCCTAATCGTCATCCGTGCGTCTCTCTGGAGTCCAGCTCCGGAGGGGAGCTGAGGAAGGCACCGTCGAAAAGTCCCTCCGAGGACGAAAATGAAAATGAGCTGTGAAAAAGCTGTCGACAGCGGGGGCCAAAAGTGTTGAAAGAAATGGGCGATGAAATGCAGGGATTTGTTGGGTTTTGGTCGGAATTTTACGTAGGTAGGGTGGAATGCTTCATTCGTGTCGAGAGAACACTAAACGTAACGTTCAGCGATTGGTGGCCACCACTGGAGGAGAGCGTTCAAATTTTATTACGCCATTCAATTTGGGACGTGCGGTTCGATCAAGTTGATGGAGGATGATACAATTTTAGAAGGAGAGGGATGTTGAAGAGATGTAATTGAGTTAATAAAGTTTTCAATGAACTATGGCCCAAATAGCAGATTTACGATCAAAGATGGATTTACAGTTCTTAATCAAGTTGTTTTCTCTAAAAAAAGTAATGAAATTCTTTGATCAAAATGGAGTGAGAAATTTTCTACAGCAAAATCCATACAAAAAGTAATTTCTGTCGAAATCGAAAAGGACTATAAAATTTTGGATTTTGGGAAATTACTCCATTTGTGTTTAAATTCCTGTTTTTTGGAGGTGGAAAATGGAAAAGCGTCTACTTTGTTTTCAAAGCTCTGTATTTTACAACTTTGTTGCAAACTTTTTTCGTCAATACAAATGTATCTAATGATGAAGACCTGACTCGAAGTAGGAAATATTCCTTAATGAGCAGTGAATTATATGCCTCCTCATGCCGTGATGCCTCGCAGTCATTTCATTCAATTCATCGCCGACCACACTCCCACATCAATAAAATTGATCGTTTTATCCTTCCGGCTGGGGCTACTCGGAAGTCTCCCAGGTCCCTCCTGGAATGATAAAAAAATCCTAACTCAATAAGACCGCACACGCATTCACTTTGTCATTTCGAATCCCATCCTACGCTCACTTGCGTTTCCGATGGCCAGATTGGTCGAAAATACCTCCCGAAAAGCTTCTCATTCACCAGGCAACCAGAGGCCATTTTCGGTCCGTTTTGGCTTCCAGTACACATCGCCTATGGCTCTCTTCCTATGCCATCACTGGGCTAGTGGCCAGAGTGCGGATTGTCCGATCCGCTTTCGAAGAACGTTTCGGGCTATAGCGACCAATAATTGTTTCATTTCGAAGCAATCCGCTTGGGATGGCCTCACCGATTGCCATTAGGCTGGACCGGAATGGCATTCCGGAACAATGGAAACCACTCCCGAAATTTGCGGCCACCTAATTTTCCTGCCTAGGGGGAACTCCTCTAGGGACAGGAAACCATTATCTAAGATATCTGTCGGAGGGTGATTGTTATTGGGTTCGTTCAATACATTTTATTCGCCCTTGCGATTTAGTAATTTGAATCACTGGTTGATTATAATTTGTGCAAATGGCATGATAAGGAATTAATAACATTATTTTGTTTTTTTTTTTCATTCAATTTCCATTTGATTTTGATTCGATTTCGATTCGATTTCGATTCAATTTCGATTCATTTCGATTCGATTTTCATTCGATTCGATTTCGATTCGATTTCGATTCGATTTCGATTCGATTTCGATTCGATTTCGATTCGATTTCGATTCGATTTCGATTCGATTTCGATTCGATTTCGATTCGATTTCGATTCGATTTCGATTCGATTTCGATTCGATTTCGATTCGATTTCGATTCGATTTCGATTCGATTTCGATTCGATTTCGATCGATTTCGATTCGATTTCGATTCGATTTCGATTCGATTTCGATTCGATTTCGATTCGATTCGATTCGATTTCGATTCGATTTCGATTCGATTTCGATACGATTTCGATTCGATTTCGATTCGAATTTCGATTCGATTTCGATTCGATTTCGATTCGATTTCGATTCGATTTCGATTCGATTTCGATTCGATTTCGATTCGATTTCGATTCGATTTCGATTCGATTTCGATTCGATTTTGATTCGATTTCGATTCGATTTCGATTCGATTTCGATTCGATTTCGATTCGATTTCGATTTCGATTTCGATTCGATTTCGATTCGATTTCGATTCGATTTCGATTCGATTTCGATTCGATTTCGATTCGATTTCGATTCGATTTCGATTCGATTTCGATTCGATTTCGATTCGATTTCGATCGATTTCGATTCGATTTCGATTATTTCGATTCGATTTCGATTCGATTTCGATTCGATTTCGATTCGATTTCGATTCGATTTCGATTCGATTTCGATTCGATTTCGATTCGATTTCGATTCGATTTCGATTCGATTTCGAATACGATTTCGATTCGATTTCGATTCGATTTCGATTCGATTTCGATTCGATTCGATTCGATTCGATTCGATTTCGATTCGATTTCGATTCGATTTCGATTCGATTTCGATTCGATTTCGATTCGATTTCGATTCGATTTTGATTCGATTCGATTCGATTTCGATTCGATTTCGATTCGATTTCGATTCGATTTCGATTCGATTTCGATTCGATTTCGATTCGATTTCGATTCGATTTCGATTCGATTCGATTCGATTTCGATTCGATTTCGATTCGATTTCGATTCGATTTCGATTCGATTTCGATTCGATTTCGATTCGATTTCGATTCGATTTCGATTCGATTTCGATTCGATTTCGATTCGATTTCGATTCGATTTTGATTCGATTTCGATTCGATTTTCGATTCGATTTCGATTCGATTTCGATTCGATTTCGATTCGATTTCGATTCGATTTCGATTCGATTTCGATTCGATTTCGATTCGATTTCGATTCGATTTCGATTCGATTTCGATTCGATTTCGATTCGATTTCGATTCGATTTCGATTCGATTTCGATTCGATTTCGATCGATTTCGATTCGATTTCGATTCGATTTCGATTCGATTTCGATTCGATTTCGATTCGATTTTGATTCGATTTCGATTCGATTTCGATTCGATTTTGATTCGATTTCGATTCGATTTCGATTCGATTTCGATTCGATTTCGATTCGATTTCGATTCGATTTCGATTCGATTTCGATTCGATTTCGATTCGATTTCGATTCGATTTCGATTCGATTTCGATTCGATTTCGATTCGATTTCGATTCGATTTCGATTCGATTTCGATTCGATTTTGATTCGATTTCGATTCGATTTCGATTCGATTTCGATTCGATTTCGATTCGATTTCGATTCGATTTCGATTCGATTCGATTCGATTTCGATTCGATTTCGATTCGATTTCGATTCGATTTCGATTCGATTTCGATTCGATTTCGATTCGATTTCGATTCGATTTCGATTCGATTTCGATTCGATTTCGATTCGATTTCGATTCGATTTCGATTCGATTTCGATTCGATTTCGATTCGATTTCGATTCGATTTCGATTCGATTTTGATTCGATTTCGATTCGATTTCGATTCGATTTCGATTCGATTTCGATTCGATTTTCGATTCGATTTCGATTCGATTTCGATTCGATTTCGATTCGATTTTCGATTCGATTTCGATTCGATTTCGATTCGATTTCGATTCGATTTCGATCGATTTCGATTCGATTTCGATTCGATTTCGATTCGATTTCGATTCGATTTCGATTCGATTTCGATTCGATTTCGATTCGATTTCGATTGATTTCGATTCGATTTCGATCGATTTCGATTCGATTTCGATTCGATTTCGATTCGATTCGATTCGATTTCGATTCGATTTCCGATTCGATTTCGATTCGATTTCGATTCGATTTCGATTCGATTTCGATTCGATTTCGATTCGATTTCGATTCGATTTCGATTCGATTTCGATACGATTTCGATTCGATTTCGATTCGATTA
>NW_018736634.1:0-139078 GCF_002204515.2 Aedes aegypti
TAGATTTCCAAAAGATTTATTTTGAATGGATATATAATTTTTCATATAATCGAAAGTCTGCTTTCTGTTTTGGGGTAACTTTGATAATGAAGTATGAATCGAACAAAATTAAATGAATAACGAACATTTGTAGGGCATTGCATACCTCTAGGAGTTTAACGTTATATGGAAATATCTGGCTTAGATTACAAAAATGGTCCCAGTTTGTGAACATGGTTTACGCTAAGAGATTTGAGACCGTATTCAAGTTCTATGATAACTAGGCTGTTAAAGATAAGTGGCCAACTATTCAAAACCACATCAAATAGTGATCGTAGAACAGATTGTTTGTAAGCGTTTCGAAAATGCTAAAATTGTGTCAATTTTCAATATTCGTATAAAAAGCCTCAAATGTTCTTGATTCAAATTGAAAACCGCTCTTACATGAAGTGTCATACTAATATTCTTTAGTTTTGCATTCGTTTTGCTTAACTGATTAACAGAAATTATGATTTTTCGATTAGTATGTATGTATGTATGTATGTCTGGTGGGTTACGCACTATCAAAGTTACCCGCATTATCAAAGATACCCCGTTTTACGGTATTGTTTAAATTTTTGCACCTTAAATGCAAAAAACAGCCGATATTTTTGAAATATTAAATTTCCTTGCATAGTTTAACTGTGGACCAGTGAGTGTGATGATATATATAATAATATATTACTTTTTATTGTAAGTATTAGCAAATATTTGGAACAACATTATGTTTTAAATGCCGAACACTGTGTTTAATCTGCCGCAAATTCAAATTATGAACAGCATGAATAAATCCTATTAAATAAGTGATTTCGCAAATAAATTAATCTTCTTCTTCTTCTTTCTGGCGTAACGTCCCCACTGGGACAAAGCCTGCTTCTCAGCTTAGTGTTCTTATGAGCACTTCCACAGTTATTAACTGAGAGCTTACTATGCCAATGACCATTTTTGCATGTGTATATCGTGTGGCAGGTACGAAGATACTCTATGCCCTGGGAAGTCGAGAAAATTTCCAACCCGAAAAGATCCTCGACCGGTGGGATTCGAACCCACGACCCTCAGCTTGGTCTTGCTGAATAGCTGCGCGTTTACCGCTACGGCTATCTGGGCCCCTAAATAAATTAATCTAAGCTGGTTTAACTGACATCGGGCTAGAAAGTCATTACAAGTCCCAGGGTATAGAATAGGTTCAAACACATTGAGGTTGAGTTACAATTGACTGCCACCTCCTGGAAATTTGATGCCATATATCAATGTAATATTTCAACTAACATGCTATACAAAATCCATGAATATGATTATGATTGTTTTACGGTTTTATTAGTTGTACTTTTCCAATTTGATTGGTTTGAATTTTTCAATGAACAATTTCTGGCTCTGTATGGTTGGTGTATCAGAATAATTTTCTGACTATCCATCCAACATGCGATATGAACTGTACAAAATTTCAGCCTCAAATAAGCACTTTTGATATCTTGGTAATTTTTGTTTCGTCCCATACTGTTCTAAAATGCACACTTGGTACTTGGTACTGGTTGCCTACTTTTGTCAAATGTTACAAATACAGTACTGACCCGATTTTGTCAGCCTTTTAAATATAAAAAAATTGCCTGACGTCATTACATTACATTAACACTGATGATGATGATCGATGTCATGCACGCATGGGAGTAGCCAGAGGGGGCTATGGCAATGCCTCCTTTCCTCTGTACGATAGAACAATTTTACTACGGCAATTAATCTTGTATTTGAATTGTTCAATGATTGTCTTAAGCACTCGTATTTATACAATAATTACGTTTTGGCAGATTATAAAACTTATAGAGTCTAACAAACGATCAAGCTTTTTTAAAAACATCTTGCCAGAAATTGTTCGAATGTTTTATCTACAGCCCGCAATGTAGATATGCACAGCCTGAGTAATCGACAAACGAATTTCATTAGATCTCGAGTAAATATCAGCAAATCGTGCTTCGTTACTTAGCAACCTGACAATTATTGGTTAATATTGTAAAACCGAAAAACACAGCCGAATTCATGAAAAAGAAACTAGGTGGGTAGGTTCATTCGTAAATTCCTCCAAGAATTTCTCTTAAGATGCATCTCGAAGCCAAACCTCAAATTTCCAAGAGCACAAATCTAGAGAACCAGTCAACCGTTTGTACTGGAAATCTAACTCACTGGTCAATTGCTGGTGAGCGAATGGTTGTCAGGTTCACTAGATTTGTGCTCTTGAAAATTCGAGGTGCGACTTAGATGCATCTTTACCTAACCTTACTACTGCTCCAAAAATTATTCTATGCAATCCCGATGATTTTTTTTTATGTTTTATTAGGATTCACTTTGAGCTCTTAAAGCTCTTGAAAGGATCTCTTCGAAATTATTTTTTTTGAAACTTTCTTATTCTTAATGGAATTGGGTTGAGGATTCATAAAAAATAAGCTAATTTCTAAATTCCTCTCAAAACTGTATTAGAGATTCCTTCAAAATTCTTCTAATTTCACTTCTGATTTTTTTTGCAAAATTTTTATGATTGTTGAAGAATTTTTACAGGAATCATCTCACGAGATTTTTCCATAATTCGACCAGGAGAATTTCACTAATATTCTTTTAAAGCCTTTAATCGAATATAATTTTTGAATATCTCTTAGAATAAAAAACGAAAACTATGGAAAGTTTCTAAAAATATTACTTTTTGGTTTTCTGTATAATTTTTTTACAACAATTCCAGGTCAAATTTTTGATAAAATGCGTGTAGAACACTTCTGGATAACCTTCAAAATATTTTTCAGGAAAATATATCTAGAAATCTTCAGTTGAAACATTCTATGAATAATACTTATAGGAATTCCAAGAAAAGCTTCGAGGCAATTACTGATGCCATTTTGAAGGAATTAATAATATAATTTTTTTTTATTTCATGTTTTTTTAGGAATTTCGGTGTTTTTAGGGAAATTCTAGATAATTCAACAGTCATGTAGAACTAGGATTCAGGTTGATTCCGGTTGTCTTACTGGCCAGAGCAAAATTACCGATACACTGCGAATCGAATCTTCAGAATGTTTCCAATAAGTAATTCTCCAAAACGTTAAATGACTCGTTACTCAAGACACGTTTAGGACCTTTTTTTGCTTACTATGAAAAAGTAGGATGGATATCCTGCAAAGTTTTATGGCACATGTTGTGTTGAAAATGAGCATCTCTAGTAAAAACAATACGATATCTTAAATTAGGTGGTCCAAATGAATTTATCTCTGTACGAAACAGTTTACGTCGATAGGTACGGCAGAGCGGTTGTCTGTGCGTACGAACAAACGGTAGATGTTTGCAAAGCGATGTCCGAAAACGGTTGCCCTGGTTTATTGGTTATTTCCCTTGAATCCGACGTGTATAAAGATCGTTTCGGCGCGAAATTCGAAAATGAAATTGTGAGGGCCACTCTTCCCGCTCTTAATAAACAAAAAAACCTGACTACGCCCATGTCCCTCGCCCCCTTAAAAGTTAATGTAGGTTGTAAACGCGGTTCATAAGCAAATATTAACATGTCAAAATTTGAAAAATAAAAAGTATGACTCGATTTTGTCAGGTTCCCCTGGGAGCCTAAAATTCAACGAGGGACTGACAAAATCGGGTCCCTACTGTATGCAGTTATGGGCAGCTTAAGCGGTGCTTCATTGAAAACGCTATAGCAAGGACTACAGAAGACTTATAAGGTTGGCGTCCTCGGCAAAGTTGCTCAAAATTAAACAAAGAACAACTTCCTAGATCACTTCAAAGTGCTATCTTGAAAATCATAAAAGTTGGCAAAAATATTTCCGTATTTTGTTGGACCACCCTAATTTTACTTAATGTCAAAAAGAAGTACTAATTATAAGTAACAATTTTGCAAAGATACTTTTGCTCAAAAAAGTCATCTTCATAGTCTAATTTTTTTTCTTCTAATTTTGCAGTCTGGCCCAATGTACATAAGGGTGCGGCTTATATATCAAAAGTTCTCAAAACCAAAAATTCATTTTCTCTAATGAATTTAAATCACATTAAAAGAGAAACTTCAAAGTTTGAGCTAATAATATTGAGATTTAGAAGTGGCGCAAGCGTCTTGAAGGTAAATTTACAAGTTATAAAAATGGCTTTTAGTGAATCCACAAATTTCAACCAATTTTGAAGCAACATTTGTTTGCAAAATTAAATTAATGAAATTTTTTTTAAACATAAAATTTGTCTAAAATCAATGTCTTGGTTAAAAATTTTTTACTCCAAATTTTTCCACATTCTACTAAAAACTTCATTTTTGTTCGGCTACAACTTCATAAATACACAATCGATTCCAAATCTTTTAACATGTTTTTGAAGAAAATTTAGTTGTTTTCAAACTGTTCATACAATACATTTTTTTTAATGAAAAAATCTTATTTATTTGGATTATTTATGTTTTTTCGCCGGAAATTACATTTTTTTCATGAAATTTAGGTTTCTAAAGCATCTGGTTTAAATTACGAGATGAAAAGTGCATAAATTTTTAACATGTGCAAACATATTTGTGTTTCAACATAATTGAAAAATTGATGCAAAGTTCTTTTCAAGGGTTCAACAAATGAGAAAAACCAGTTTCTGCTTTAGAATTATTGTTTAACTGGCCAAAATTTGAAAATAAACCTTTAATTTTTCGTTAAAATATCATGTTGATATGCAATTTTTGTTCAATAATTTGGTCAAAACAATTTTTTAGTGAAATATGTTGTATGAACAGTATGACAACAACTAAATTTGCTTCAAAAACATGTAAAAAGATTTGGAATCGATTGTGAATCTATGAAGTTGTGGTCAAAAATAGATAAAAAATTAGTAAAATGAGGAAAAAATTGGAGTCAACAACTTTTAACTAAAACTTGTTTTGATTGAAGACAAGCTATGTGAGCAATAATGTTTTCATAAACTTAATTTTGAAGGGAATGATGCTAAAAGTTTCAAAATTGGTTGAATTGGTAACAAAACAATGTTTATTTCATTGAAGGTAATTTTTATAACTTGAAAATTCACCTTCAAGTCGCTTGCACCAACTCAAAATGTTAATATTTTTGGCTCAAATTTTGAAGCTTCTCTTCTTATGTGATTTGAACTCAGAAGAGCACACGAATTTTTGATTTTGAGAACTTTTGAAAATAAGCCGCACCCTAATGTGCATTGTACTAATTACCAACTTGATAACCAGCTAAGGGTAGGTAACTGGAAAATATTGCCATTTTATGGTTTTCTTGGCATTACGTCTTCACTGGGACAAAACCTGCTTCTCAGCATAGTGTTCAATTAACTCTTCCACAGTTATTAACTTACACAGTACGAACGAAACCTGTAAAATTATAGCGAGTCGAATGTAACCAAAGGACTCCATCATATATGATAGATATTTATGTGCGATCTAAAAAAATACATTGCTGCTGGTTTGAAAATGAGCTACCAAACTAGATGAATATACAAAAACGGAATTAGAATGTTCTAAACGGGATTAGAACTCGCGACCTTTGGAGCGATAGCTACACGCCCGAGCTCTCTCGGCCGTCTAACCACCTTGAAAAATGTCTGACGAAAGTTGAACACCGTCTGCGTAAAATTAGTGTATCACAGTATCGCTTCGACTGTTGGCTGTTTCATCAAGAAGCGATTGAAAGAGCAGTCAACAACGCGGAACGTTCGCTCGGTCGCGTGATTGTTGAGCGTGGCTGGGTTTGTTTTGTGGCAGATTCATGTAAATTTCTAGCGGATTTAACTGAAATGTAGTTGGAAGGGCCCTGATTGGTTGACAGATGGTCATATTTGCTTCAGCTTTTGGTTCACGCTTGTAATTTTCAAATGCCTGTCACAATTTTTCGTCGATGTCCAAATTACGTGTTGCTTAATGTTCACAAATTTTTGCTGTGTAGAGCTTTCTTTGCCAAAGTTGCAATTTTTCCATTCATATAGGTATCGTACCCAGGATGTCAAAGAAATTTCCATGACGAAAAAATCTTGGACCGACCGGGAATCGAACCCAGACACGGCTTTGCTTTGTAGCCGCGGACTCAAAACACTCGGCTAAGGAAGGGCCCATGGTCTTAAAATAAGCTTTTACTTAATGTGCCCATTTGCCCCTACTTCCACTACGTTCATTAATATGGGTGTCAGGTAGCATAATTTCTATTTTTTTGTGGAAAGGTGTCGCTTTTTTTTAATTTCTTTATTAATATCATTCCAAACATTACATTCATTTCTTATATCTAGGTGTTCTGTGTTATTAGACAACACTATCATCCTAATTTGAAAGGTGTCGTTATTTCCGGAACTTACGATGCGGCTCTAGGAACTTGTAGTTGGTATTTTGAGCCTTTCGTACGCAGCTGCTTAAGGCGATGAATCTTCTCGCTGAACAGATACTTCCGATAATATTCCAGATACATCACTGCTGTCGAAGGATCCATCCCATATTCCTGATGTATCTCTCTGCAGATTCGAAGCAGATGTTCAGGATCCGATTCATGGCTTCTGAAGCCGACTACGGAAGCCAAAGTCTGTGAATTTGAGTAATTTTATACTTGTAACATCGTGGTTTACGGAATTAACTTTCAAATAAACAATATTAAAATAATGTTCTGTACTCTAAACAGCATTTACACAATCAATTGAAGCGATTCAAACTCTGAAATCAAAATCCGATCACGTATTTTGGGTCTCATATTTCTTCTATGCCTGGAGAATTGGAAAAAAATCTTACTTGAAATAATTCACGATCGTATCTGGAATCGAACCCAGCATGGACTTGCTGAATAGCTGTGCGTTAACTTGGTCCATAATTGGCTTCTTTTTTTTCTTGGAGCACCTATCCGTTTCATCATACTGAAACAATCCTGTTACGCCAATATGGTTGATTTTTTATGAGGGCATCAACGCTTATCAAACCATTCCAAAAAGTCCATGATGAGTTATGTAATATTCATTCAATACGCACCGGTATGATTTTCGTTCGACTCGCATTCCACGTTAATAATAAAATACTTATAGCCTAAAAACGATTTTTAACACGCATTGCAATGAATTAATTTCATGCAATCTGTTTGTTTTGGGTATGCACGGAATGTGTTACGGATTGAGTAAATTCTATATGTTTAATTCGATTAAAACAATATTTATCATCCTTCGCTTTCATTAAAATGCCGCCGGTCCAGTTCTTCCACAGCGAACCCAGAAAGTGGTGGAGGCAATTGCTCATGTCTTTTTCGCGAGGTCGATATTTGTTTCAATTATTGAACTCTCTCGCTGAATTTTCACACTCTCGGCTCATTTAACACAATTTGTTTGTTGAATGACAAACGGGGAATTTCTGCTTTCCAACGTATAGTAGGTATATCAATTGGCGTTCTTGCGCTCCGAGTCCACTGTATCAATTTGTTTCAATTTTC
This sequence comes from Aedes aegypti, assembly GCF_002204515.2. NCBI lineage: Eukaryota > Metazoa > Arthropoda > Insecta > Diptera > Culicidae > Aedes > Aedes aegypti. The sequence continues at coordinate 7,449 of NW_018736634.1, forward strand.
GATACAAAACGATCGTTTGGCGTTTGTTTTGAAAATGAGCTCAATTTAAAGCTTAATTTGCAATAATCCGTTTTTTGCTGCAACTCGGTCTGCGGAATGTTTGGAATGAGTTCAGTGAAGTGGATATTTGACCAACCTGGTGTGTTTCCAGCGTACGGATTGATACGATTGATTAAATTTCGCCATTGTGTTTGTGCAGTCCCCATGGGTGTCGAAATGCACCAGTGTCCTGTCCTGCATGTCCTGGTGGGTGAATTGAATTCGCGGCAAGGATTTATTCGAGCAATTAATTAATTATGTATGAGAGGATTTGAACCACATGATGTGTGTCACCATAATGAAAGATTGAAAATTAATCAATATTCGTCGTCATATGTTGCTTTAAGCGGTGTTATACCGGTCAAAGAATCAATAGCGGATTATATTGAACGATTCCGAAGGAAGGCAATAATAGTTGATTGTGTATTTTTTCCACGAGAAGATATGATATATGAAAATTTACACGAATTTAAATATTTTGATATTATTTTTGATAAACGTCGAATTCCATTATCCGTGATTAGAATATCCGGAATTTTAGACAAGATTTTCCGGAGATTGTTTTCTGAAATTTTTGGTTTTTTAGTTTATACGCATTCATTTGAGAGAATTTAGTATTACAATATACAATATGAACGATTTAGTAGTCTAGGAGAAGGAAGTTTGAAAAAGGGATTTTTTGTGTATGCTGGTAAAAAACATATTTTTTCTCCGGCAGTGAAAACAAACGATACTCCGGATAATCGAGTCTGACGTGTACTAGGTAAATTATTAGTTTTAAGACATTACAGCAAATTACATTACCTCGAATTACCATGTAACCTTCTTGGATTGAGAAAACCTTACTTGGCAACAACAGGCTATCAGCTGCTTCTACCGTTAACCCTTTAGTAATTGGCTAGTGTATTCTGTACAACACTGGTGAAAAAACCTCGCCTGTCGTACACAGCAGCAACGTGGTGCTTTTGACAATGTTAAACAACGTGACGACTGGATGGTTAATATTGATATTGGCATTTAAGGTGCCAGCATGGGTCATTCATCATTTTTCTCCATACATTGCGGCGCTCATCCTAAATCCTCGTCCAGCGGCGGCGGGAAAGCACAGAAGAGATACTCGCAATGTAAATGCAGCCTGATTTTTTTTTGTACCTTTTCCATTAATTAGCTGCGTAAAGATTGAATTTCGATTAAACTGCAAACATGAGTGATTTAAATTGTGATTGCGGTCATATTTTGTCTTGGTTCAGATAATCGCGTTCCATGGATATTTCTTGCAGAGCGCAATAACGCTGTCACTAATCACAATCGATAGCATCGTTTGCGAGCTTGGAATCGATGAACAGATGGTGTGTATTGACCATCTGGAGTTTTAAAAGGGTCTTTAAAAAGAAATTTGAAAAACGTTTAGTTAAGAATCAAAATTGAATACTTTTGTCTCTTAATTAAGCGTATTTTCGAAATTTCTTAATTGGCCCCTGGCTCTAAATAATTAACATTTAATAAAAAAAACTTTAGGAGCCAATTCCGGCTTTTGAAGAGGAGAACAAATTATTACTAATTGCGAAAAAGCAAAAAAATCGCTATGTTACTTAAAAGTGCGCGCAACTTTAATGTAGGACTCACTAGTTCAATTGAGAATCAAGTCACTCAGGATTTCGAAAACATTCTCAATCAAGAGAAAATTTCCGAAAATTCCTGGGGGACTGATTTGGACTATTATTGAAAAAGATCAACAATATGAAAGCTCATGACGATGGTGGATTTTTTTACATTACTGTTTCCAGTCATATCAATGTTTTCTGTTGGCATATTTTCCTTACAAATGGAAGAAAAATTGAACTCACATCAGGCAGAAGCTTCCTGTTATCATCAACAGGAAATTCAATTCAATTATGACAATGAACAGTTCGGATTCCGACATGGAAACTCGACTTCTCATCAACTCTTACGTGTAAAAAAATAGATTCGTTCCAACAAATCTGATGGCTATTCTACTGATCTCGCTCTTCAGAAAAAGCGCATTCGACAGTGCTTGGCATTGCTGCGAACGCTATTAGACATGCAGAGTCCACCAAAGATATACCTACTGTGGTATACTGTAAAAGTAGTCATGACTTTGAACGTAGATAATCCACAATATATTGTAGAACTATGCATTTTGTCCATATCCATTTAACCCCTCTACCGGAAGCTTCATTTTTTACCCCAAACAAATATTCAAATCGCGAAAAAAATTTTGTTTCTTGGTATTTTTTGCACCATTTTTTCACGAGTTCTCAAAAAACTTCTAGTTTAAGAATCCATGTCGATATTAATCATTGGTGATCTGGTTTTGAAGATATTCCTATGTTCCTTGGGGGACCGACATTCTCCATACAAAATGTCTTTGGCGGCCTTTTTGTTTTTGGTGAATTTATCAAGAAAATAATATATCCAGGTAATAAGAAGCTACTCTGAAAAAATCATGCAAATCGGTTCAGTATTCTTGAAGAAATCTGAAAATTACGATATGAGCTTTTTGAAGTTTCAAGATCTTTATTTGGCCAACGTGGTACCAGAAACACAAATGCTCATTACTCAAAGACGGTTCCACTAAATTGCTTAATTTTTTCACAACATACTCTCATTACTATATTGTTCCAAGGAGTGAATATCCGAATGTGATAAAAAGTCTGTAGCCTTAGATATTCACGTGGGTTATGGCTACGCGTTAGTCCCCCAAGGAATTTTGGAATATCTCCTGTTTTAGATGACCAATAATCAATATCAACACATATTTTAAAACTAGATGAGTTTTTTTAAAGCTTGGTAAAAACTGGTGCAAAAATACCAAGAAACAAAAAAGTTATCGCGATTTGAATATTTTTTGGAGTAAAAAATGAAGCTGCCGGTAGAGGGGTTAAAAGACCATGCGTCCATGATCGGTCTCTTTTACCGTTCGACCGTGTTGAAAGTATGTATCGTAGCAATAAATCAGTGAATATAGGGTGTCCCAGAAAGTATGGTCACGACTTTGATAACGAGAATCACAATATTTTTCCAAAGGAATAAATATTTTTATATTTTTCTATTTTTCCTTGGGGATTTTAAATGCTGCCTGTGAAAATATTTTGTGATAAAATTACCTTTTACATTGACATTTTTTATTTTAGAAAATCAATTCTTATCTAGCCAGCATAGGCCCTACTTTTGTGTTTTGTTCGAACTCAACTAGTAATGAATGTTTTTATCAAACTCTTTCGATGTGGCTAGTTCGGGTACTTTGTATCTAAGATGTTCCACAAAAATTTTTGTTTGAAATTTTATTTGGCTTTGTTAGAAAACATTTGACAAAATTGTTGAATTCTAAAAAATTGCTAGTTTTTCTCTCCACACAAGATAATTTCACGAAATCATAGGTTTTCAGATATTTTAAATATAAATAAAAATAATTCATTTCAAATTTACTTATGTCAAGTATCCATACTTTTGGTTAGGCATCAAAAATATTAGATTTTTATATGTTTTAATGCATATACAAGGACTTGGTTTTGACCCTTTTCAAAATCGACCACAGCTGAAACCGGATATTTAGTTTCGCATCAAATTTCATATATTTAACTTTATAATTTTCAATAAAATAAGTGATAGTCTGCTCATTTATCGTATCGGCAAGGATAAATATATTTTTTTCAGATTTTTATTGTACGTAGTTTATGACCCAGCACAAATTTCGTACAACAAAGTCGTTCAAATATAACGCGATTTGTGCAAAACTGATAAGAGGAGCTTCCAGAAATGTAACACCAACAACAAACAGGTAGCCAAAAATTGCCCAAAATTCACAATCTGCTCTTGATAAGTGTAAGAATGAAATGTGTGAAAATCAGATTTTTATCTGCACTTGTCTCCGAATGGCAGTATGGTAAAGTCGTGCCCATACTTTCTGGGACACCCTATAGTGAAAATCCGGTGTTTCATTACAATGCTCGATTGTAAAAAAAAACTTAAATTATTCAACGTACATTGTTGGAATAATACAAAGTTATTTGACTTATCGTATACATCAGGATAACTAGCACAACTCCAATAAATTGGTCAGATAAAGCTAAGTATTTAGGGCTCATGCTAGAAAAGTACTTCTCAGTGCTTTTCAGAGCTATTATAAAAATAATGGTACCGTTATCCGGGGGTAAATTGATCACTAAGGTGAATTTGATCAGGTCAGTATCAAATAGCATTTCCTTTCACGGATGCTTAATATTCATTGCCATCACAGACATTCCATGTTTTCTAGTTTATAGATGTCCAATGATGATTTTAAACTATTTCATTTTCATCAAAGTCAGTTTTGCATAGAAATATTCACAGTTTTTGAAGGTGTTAGGAATACTGTTGAAAATGTCGGTACTAAACGTTCCACTGGTACTAAGCCTGCATGTAAACTTTGAGAGTCAAAAATTCTGTGTGAGCTTCAGTGTGAATTGCTGAACTCATTTTTGAAATCGTACAGCATTACCCAAGGTAAATTGCATACATTTGGGCGTATTGTGCAGATTTACAAAGTTTAATTTTACAATAAAATTATGATATACACAAGTTGTAAGAGTTTTGACATCATTTTCAGATTCAGGAGACCCAAGTTTGGTAGTTAAGCAAATTTTACATTCTAAAATATGCTATTCTATACAGAGTAAGGTGGGGCAAAAGTTCGACCTTAGTGGTATAATCAAAGTTTCCAGGAAAACAATAGTAGTTAAAACAAAACAAATACCATACAGTGAACCTTCAACATAATGGCTATAATTTTGCTGAACAAATTTGTGTCAAAATATTTACCCATTTTTAGTTATAACAGTTTCAAAATTGATTGTCTTATTCGAACTTTTGCCCCACCGGTGGGGCAAGAGTTCGAATCTAGTGTGGGACAAAAGTTCGCTGGCTAAAACACAAAATATCGATCTTTTTATGACAGACATACTTTACACCAGCCGTATAATTCAGTTTGACGAAAATTACACGCTGAATTTTCATCAAAAAATTGCCCAAAACCGGGTAAATTGTAATATACTCAAAAATAGCAGTTTTTCGCAAAATTAAGTAGAAATGTGAATTTTTAGTGACAGATTTCGCACGATCAGACAAATTTAAATAAATTTGAAGATGATATTTGGATTTTAGGCAATTTGCCAATTTTTCCGTGATTTTATACATGGGTCGAACTTTTGCCCCGCTGATTCGAACTTTTGCCCCACTATGGACCAAAAAATGTTTTCAAGCATTTATGCAAAAACTAATACACCTCAAAGCAACCTTATGATAGGCCTAGAAACGCCCTTACATAAAATATTGAAAAAGATTTTATCTTCAATTGGTTGTATACAACGAAAGTTTGACCAAAAATTACAATATTCACGTCGAAAAACAACAAATAGCTATAACTTTTCCAAATCTCAATCAATTTTTATAATATTTGGATTGAAAGTCTCATACTTGAATAGCATTCGAACCACCTTGACATTTATAAGATTTGTTTTGATTTGAGCTAGAAATCTTAAAAAGAATCTCTTACCCCACTCGAACTTTTGCCCCACTTTACTCTAGTGATCAATTTCGCCTCAATGTGTCATTTCTAATATTTGATATTAAAACTAATTTTATGAAATGTTAAATTTTATTTTATAAAAACTCGATAACATAAACTGATAGAGATTAATGAAGTACTGATTTTACCGAAATAAATTTAACAATTTTTGAATTCCAAAGGAAAACATGACAAAAAGTTGTGAAATAGTGATCAATTTGCCCTTAGATTACGGTACCGTTTTATTATAATAGCTCTGAAAAGCACTGCTACTAAACTAATTAGTGCTACTAAAATCGTACTTTTCTATACATGTTTTTCTACTATCGATCCCTTTAAGATCCTTGTTTGGACCCGTGCCTTCGATTTTTCGTTGGACCCATTGGTGAAAGCTAGCGGTGGTAATCCTTCTTGGACACCGTCTTGGGAAAAAAAACCTCACTAAACATGGTTGCAACAACAAATAAAAGGAAGGGTAAATCTCTGAATTCACAACTTCCTTCCAAAAAAGTGAGATTTAAAACTGTCATTAAACGTGGCAAGAATGGAACAAAGGACGCTTCTCCGGAATGCGAACTTTCTTCTAAGGATGAAATGAATAATGTTGATTTTTGTATCGAAATGAGCAATCAGTTCGATGCTCTAAACAAATTTTCCGAACACCAAATCGAAGCAGCCTCTAGCCCAGGCTCTTTGATGCAAGTGAAGAAGCAAAGAGTGTCCCCTATCGTGGTCAGTTGTTCCGAATTTGGGGGATTTAGGCAGGAGATCTTGAACTCCATTAGGGGAATCAAGGTTTCCTTCCAAATCGCAAAGAAAGGAGACTGTCGCGTTTTGTCGGAAACTCTTAAAGATCACGAACTTCTTTCCAGACATCTTGAAGAGAAGAAGCACAATTTTTTACTTATGACGACAAAACTGAACGTTTGTTCAAAGTTGTCTTGAAAGGTTTCTCAAGTGACTGCGTCACCTGAAGAGATGAAAAATGGAATAAATGATTTACTTGGATTTTCCCCAGTCCAAGTAATCATTATGAAAAAGAGAACCTAACCTGACATTGTTCGGAAAGGGCTTTCTCAAGAATATTATTTAGTTCACTTTAACAAAAAAGAACTAAATAATATTAAAGCTTTAGAAAAAGCAATACTTATGTTCGATGTCCGTGTGGCATGGAAATATTTCCAGAAACCTAGAGGAAATTACCAGAACCCCACTCCAAAAGTGCCAAAAGTGGGGTCATGGTACAAAAAATTGCCGCATGGATGCTAAATGCATGATTTGCGGAGGTTCTTCTCACGCAAAGGACGACTGTCCATTGAAGGAAGATACCACCAAGTTTATATGCTCGAATTGGAAAGGCAATCATAAGTCCAATTTTTGGGCTTGCCCTTCGCGTAGGAGAGTCGTCGAGGCTCGTGCCAATCAGATGAAAGATAATATCCGTTACGATAATGGTCGTTTCCGCACTTTGCCTGGTAGAGTATCGAACAATGCTCATTTTTCAGTTAACGATCGCTTGATTAGGAATCATACCCATCAGGAAGATCATAATCATGCTCATTCACAAACTAATTTCAATCCGTCGGGTAGCCGTTCGAATCTTTTAATTTCGAATGTATCTACTCTCGGAAAATCCTTTGCCGATATCGTAGCAGGTAATTTGAACTCCTCCCCTATTGGTACTATGAGTACCCATTCTTCTTGTTTCAAATCAAATGAAAAAAAAACCCTGCCGCCACAGGTTACATCTACTCCACCTCTTCGTCTACCGAAAATTCTAACGGAAAATCATCAAATGTACCCACTTCTAGTGAGACCTATCACTATATATGACACCAATTTTCTAACTGAACAATTGAATCTAATGATAGATGTAATGTTCAAAGCCACCACTATGACTGATGCAGTCCAAGTAGGTGTAATATTTACTAATCAAATTGTTATTGAATTCACGTTAATAACGTGCATATAGCAGTTATTACTGAAACGTATTAGAAACCTGGATCCAAACTCAAAAGAGATCCTAATTTTTTTGTTTATCGTTATGATCGACTTGATGGGGCATGCTCCCCACATGCAATCATCATTCATAGGCGTATAAAACATCAACTGTTTTCGTCATTTGAAACTAAAGTTTTTGAAACTTTAGGTGTTTCAGTTGAAACACAACTTGGTAAATATACTTTCATAGCTGCCTATTTGCCTTTTCAATGCTCTGGACATCAAGTTAATTTGCTCCAAACTGACTTGCGAAAATTGACTCGCAATAAGTCTATATTGTTTGTCATTGGTGACTTTAATGCCAAACATCGGTCATGGAATAATTCTCAAAGTAATTCCAACAGCAGAATTTTATTTGATGAGTGCTCCTCAGGATATTTTTCAATTCAATACCCTAGTAGCCCTACATGTTTTTCCTCTTCTAGAAATCCTTCTACGATTGATTTGGTCTTAACCGACTCTAGTCATCTTTGTAGCCAATTAGTTACTCATGCTGATTTTGATTCTGATCATGTCCCTGTTACATTTCAAATATCCCATGAAGCGATTCTCAATCCTATCAGCTCCACTTTCAATTATTTTCGAGCAGACTGGAATATATATGAAACGTATGTTGACTCTAATCTTGATGTTAACATTTCTTTAGAAACTAAACTTGATATTGACAATGCTCTTGAAACTTTAACAAATTCCAAGCCAGGAGCACAGACGAAATCAGTGCGGAAGATCTAAACAGGTTCTTTTGTGAAGGCCATCGTGAATGAGGCGATGTGGAAGAGCTCGACACGCCAAATGTGCAAAACCACAGATCAGCTGTTGATCGCGGTGCAGATGAATTCAACTTCCGTCGCACAATTGTTGATGAAGTTGGTCGAAAAATTTTCGAAGTCCGTACAAATGCAATTGGTTCCGATAGCACCCGATTTCGTTTATCAAATTACTGTGTCCCTTTATTCTGCAACCACTCTCCCATTCAACGCTGTTATCGATTCGAAAACATTTCCTGCGCTATGGAAATCAGCCATCGACACTCCGATCCCCAATATAAGCATTCCTTCTCTACCCAAAAACTATCGTCCTGTTCTGTGTTCTTCCAGCTATTTCAAAAGTGCTTGAGAAAATCCTGCTGAATCAGATTACTGAACATCTGGATAATCCCCACTGTCGCCTGTTGGATCGTTGTCAGTGGGGCTACAGAAAAGGATTTGGAACTACAACGGCTCTGACGAAAGTGGTTCACGATATCTACGGTAACCTTGACAATAACCGCTGCACTGTCATGGTAGTAGTGGACTTCTCACTAGCATTCAATTGCGTTAGCCATCGTCTACTGCAAATCAAACTCAGTGAAGACTTTAGGTTCTCAGAATCTGCTTGTGGACTAGTTACATCATTCCTCAGTCAGAGGTATCAATCTGTACGACTTGGGAACGAAACATCAACTGAACGTGAACTCACCGATGGCACTCCCCAAGGATCCTGACTCAGTTCACTCTTGTTCAGCCTTTATATTAACAGTCTGCCCGTCGTCCTGAAGTGTAACTATCAACTGTACGCAGACGATCTGCAGGTGTACATTTCGGAACCAGTGAATGACATTGACGAGCTAATCAGAACCATCAATGACGACCTTGACGCTATCACATGTTGGTCCACTAGAAACTGCCTACATCCGAATCCGAAGGAAACTAAAGCTATTATCTTCAGCAAGACTGGTAGTTTTGCACCATAAACAGATATAGTCTTTAGCGGAGAAGTTGTACCGTCATTTTCCGATGCAGTCACCAACCTTGGACTAGAAATAGATAGAAATATGACTAGGTCCCACCAAGTAAATAGTGTCACTCAAAAAGTCTACAACACCTTGAGAACCTTCCGCCGATTTGCCTCAGTCCTCTCTATACCAACACGTCTGAAACTCGTTCAGGCCGTATTGATGCCTATATTAAAATACTGTGATATAGTGTATTATCATGGCCTTTCTGGAGCACTCAAAGAACAGCTCCATCGTTGTTTTGAATCAGCTGTACGGTTTGTACATGGCTTGCGACGCACAGTGGCCGCATCCCATACAAATGCTGGCCAAAAGTACAATTCTCACTCAAAACGTTCAAAAATGCTTATTATTTGACGGAACATGATTTTTATAGGTAATTTGATAGAAATAGTAGCTGAAACAGAAAATCGATATTTCCGGTACATTTGAAAATAAATAGTTTAAGGGGGCAGGATCCGTCATTGATTTCTAAAATTTCAAAAGTAGTTTTTTCGTTCAAAATCAAGAAAATTTACAGGAAAATGTGTTCACTGTATGCTATTCTCCAAGTGAAACACAGTGAACACATTTTCATCGAATTATTTTTAGTACAGAACAAAAAAACAGCTTTCGAAATTTCGATGATGACGATGATTACGATGACGGAGCGTTGAACGTTAAAAAAGCACTTTTTTTTTATTCAATCAATGAAATCCGTATCCAGATCAATATCAAATGCAACGTCAGTTTTTCGATGCCAATTTGAAGATAAATATCGTGGGCAAGCTCGAGGTAGTTTTTGAATCTATTCGGGAGCTTATAATGGTAAAAAATGCGATGTTTATAACAAGTATGATGGTCTAATAAGCTGATTCGCAGTGGAACTAAAAAATATGTTTTCCTATCTTGGCGCAAAAAAGCGCAAGTAAAGCCACAGTACATCGAACACTATGGAATATTTGCCACACATTGAGGGTGATGATGATCATTATAGAGCGATTCCCAGATATCTTGCACTACCTTTGAAAAAATGCTTTATTATTGAAGGAGCTCTATGGTATACACTTCTTGACATTCTCAAATGGTAAATACGTCAAATATGGTTCGAAATATCTTCAAAACAAAGCCGAAGGTATATTCTTTTGAATGAGACCGGTTGAGAAAGATTTGGTTATGATTTAGAACAGAAATTGCAATTTCTATAAAACAACCTTTACGAAATATTAAAAATTCAAGAGGTTTAATTTCAGCTAATATACACCGAATGATTTGAAACTTCGGGGGATTGTTATTCAATACTGAAGAAATAAAAAAAACTATTCGAGAAGGAATTTGAAAACTTCATATTTTTTGGCCAGCTTTGGGCCACTACTGGTAGTGCTTCGTGAAGCCCAAGCAGGACAGTTCGGTTTTGCGTCGTCCGATAGATATGGCTCACGGTTTCGCGCGTGTTTTCGTCGCCGGAGATTTTTTTTTCCTGTTTCGGAGCGTCTTGCTGGATAGTGCTTCGTGAAGCCCAGGCAGGACTTTTCGGTTTTGCGTCGTCCGAAAGATTTTGATGACGGCTTCGCACGTGTTTTCGTCGCCGGAATTTTTTTTTCCTGTTTAGGAGCGTCTTGCTGGGTAGGTATTTGGGAAGGCACAAGCAAGACGGTTTGTTTTCGGGACGCCAAGAAGTTTTGCTGTCAGTGTCAGTTTTGTGTTCAGTCGAGGATGGATTACCAACTGGTGAGTTCGTTTCATGCTTGTGATAACACATATTTTCTTGAAAGCGTAATTTTTAAGTAATATTAAAACAAACTTTGTATGGTTCGTCACTATACACTCCCGTGCATAAGTTTGGGTTCACCCCCTTAAAAACATGCAAAAGTGTTCTGTCCATATTTCTGTGATTACACGTCCAATTGAAAGTCTTTAAGCCGCATTCGAAAGGCAAAAAGTTATTCTTACTTCGGATGTATTTTTCCAAAAAAAAATTTTGAATTTTGTATACTAAATTTTTACTTGAAGTTGTGACATTTTTCAAAAAACACACTGAAAAATCATATCTAATTTCCTCAGCATTGGATCGACCAAAATTTCAAATCAAAGTGTCATTAGAATCGTAATCTTATATTCTTCGAAGAGACCCCACGAAATTTTGGCGGAAAAATCTGGAAAGTATTCAAAATCAATGAAACAGTCAGTCAAGTCATCGTGCAAAAGTTTGGGTTCACCCCTCAGTATGGCGTATCGTGCAAAAGTTTGGGTTCAACTGAACTTACTTAAATTTGTGTGTGGCTCAGGTGAACCCAAACTTTTGAACGATTTGCATCATACTGAGGGGTGAACCCAAACTTTTGCACGATGACATGACTGACTGTTTCATTGATTTTGAATACTTTCCAGATTTTTCCGCCAAAATTTCGTGAGGTCTCTTCGAAGAATATAAGATTACGATTCTAATGACACTTTGATTTGAAATTTTGGTCGATCCAATGCTGAGGAAATTAGATTAGATTTTTCAATGTGTTTTTTGAAAAATGTAACAACTTTAAGTAAAAATTTGGTATACAAAATTCAAAAAATGTTTTTGGAAAAATACATACGAAGTAAGAATAACTCTTTGCCTTTCGATTGCGGCTTAAAGAGCTTCAATTGGACATGTAATCACAGAGATATGGACAGAACACTTTTGTATGTTTTTCAGGGGGTGAACCCAAACTTTTGTCGGCATTATGCTTTTTTCTTATACAATTTCAATATACATATATTTTTCTCTTTTTGACATTATTAAAAATTATCTTTTGAATTGTTCGACATTGTGAATGTTGACGTATTTTTTAAAACTTCTACCATATCGAGACAAAATGCACAGTAATGCTCATATGTAATTTTCAAACAAACTATGTATAGTTCGTCACTACAAGTGTCGGCATTATTCCTGATTCATATAATTTAAAATATATACATGTAATTTTCAGTTTTCGTCATTAATAAAAACATCTTTTGGATTGTTCGACATTATAGATGTTGACGTATTTTTTAAAGCTTCTACCAAAAACTTCGCGAGACAAAAATACAAAACTAGCTATACATATAAGTCGTATATATCCCCCTTGTCCATGGATCACATCATCGACCAGAGGTGACTCCCAGATCTTTTCCTCCCTCACTAATAAACACCCTTCCCGTGGTGATTGTGAAGATGCAGAGATATTCTCGGTCTCTAGAAGCAACAATCATTACACCCTAACATTCCTTCCCCATCCCAACTGACTGTAAAAACTTGGCCGGCGCCGTTATTAATCAATAATATTAGATCTGCTAAAATTGCACTTCGAGAGTAAGCGGAAACTCCCATCCCTTATTCATTTGGATCGTTGTGCAATTCTTACCAGTTCCGATCAATCACGGAGTAGCAACCATTGACATGTACAGTTAGTCTTTGCTATGATATGCTTGGCCAGCTTTGGGTCACTACTGTGCGACGTCGAGATACCACAATAGCCGTCAGAAACACCATTCTTGGTCACGACTTACCGGCGAATTATCATCAACGCACCTGCAGTTTTATGAAGCGAGGATACGATGGGGACCTACCGGATTACATCCAAGACCTCCTGCTGCAGGGATAGTAACAACGAACACGTTCGTTTGTAATACCCAGGTTTACGACAGTAAGCGGAAGAAGTGTTTTAATGTGTCAGGTTTTATTGGAACCCCTACTGTATTTTTCCCATACTCGTTTCCTTGATCTGATATATAGTATGACCAACAAGCTAATATATAGTATGACAATAAGACAATAAATTACAAATTAGATTACAAATTGCAAATCCAATATGTGAAGTAAATTGAATCCGTTATTATGAACGACGATCTTAAAATCTTGATCCGTCTTAAAAACGTGAGGAGAAGGCAATTTCAACGCACTTGCGATTCTGCTATGAAGAAAGAAATTTAAAAAAGATATTTACAATTAAGAAACAATAATTTTGAAAATAAAATTTCTCAATGGACCCTAGCTCTAAGCCATGTTGGAAATTATCTTAAATTTTGAATAAACTTCAGAAACCAATTATTACTAACTTATTGCGAAAAAGCTCAAAAACTTGCTACGCAGTTTGAAAGTGCGCACAATTTGATTTTAGGACTGACTTCGTAAGTAATTGAAAATCAAGTTACTCAGGGCGTCGAAAATATTCTCAATCAAGAGAACGTTTTCGAAAATTCCTGGGAGAATGATTTGGAAAAAGTGAGAACTATTATTAAAAAATTCAAAAATATGAAAGCTCCTGGCGATGATGGAATTTCTACATTTTCATCAAGAAACTTCCAGAAAGTAGCTTATCATTCTTAGTTGAAAAAAATAACAAATGTTTTCAATTGGCATATTTTCCTGACAAATGGAAAAATTTTAAGGTTGTACCAATTTTAAAACGAGACAAAAATCCTGTAGAAGTTTCTAGCTATCGTCCAATCAGTTTGCTTTCCTCCATCAGAAAACTTTTTGAAAAGGTCATTTTGAATAGGATAATGCTCCACATCTACGAAAATTCAATTTTTGACAGTGAACAGTTCGGGTTGCGCCGTGGACATTCGACCACTCGTCAACTTTTACGTGTAACAAAGTTGATTCGTTCCAACATATCTGAAAGCTATTCTACTGGCCTTACTCTTCTAGGCATAGAAAAAGCATTCGACAGTGTTTGGCATGAAGGCGTGCTCGTAAAATTAAAAAAAATGTTTTCCAACATACATTGTTAGAATAATTCAAAGTTATCTGTCAAATCGTACACTTCAGGTTAATTATTAGAACTCTAGGTCTGAAAGATTTCCTGTAAGAGCTAGTGTTTCTCAAGGCATTATTTTGGGACCAATATTATACAATATTTTTACATCTGACTTACCTGAGGTACCTCAGGGATGTCAAAAATCCTTGTTTGCAGATAACACAGGCCTCTCCGCCAAAGGACGAAGTCTGTGTGTCATCTGTAGTCGATTGCAAAAAAGTTTGGATATTTTTTCTTCATACTTGCAAAAATGGAAGATTTCTCCTAATGCTTCCAAAACTCAAACAATAATATTCCCACATAAACCAAAAGCTCTTTATTTGAAACCTTCAAGTAGACATGTTGTCACGATGAGAGGGGTTCCAATAAATTAGATGAAGTTAAGTATCTAGGGCTCATGCTAGATAAGAATTTAACTTTCAAAAATCACATTGAGGGCATTCAAGCCGAATGTAAAAAATATGTAAAATGTCTTTATCCACTTATTAATAGAAAATTAAAACTTTGTCTCAAGAACAAGCTTTTGATCTTCACACAAATTTTCACGCCAGCCATGCTGTATGCTGTACCAATATGGACTAGCGCTAGCAATAGCTGTTGTAATACCAGGAAGAAAGCTCTGAAGAGAATTCAAAATAAAATTTTGAAAATGATTCTGAAGCTTCCTCCCTGGTATACTGCTATAGTTACATAGAATATCCAATGTTGAAGCATTGGAACAAATGTCAAATAAAATAATTAATAATTTCAAGCAAAAATCGTTACAATCTTCTAATGCCACGATCAATGCGTTATTGAGGATAAGTTAGGTTAAGTAAATTGAAATCGTGTTTTTTTTTTCTTATGAGCAGGATGCTATGTCAAATGAAATGTAATATGTTGTAGATATAGGTAATGAATGGGATATTTGGAGTGATACTAATAAAGAATTAAAAAAGGAAACATTTCTCAAAAGTTTTAGTATTGAATTGTTATAATCAGAAGAGAGCGAGAGAGGATTGATTCCCTCATTGTTATATAGGTCCTTCAGTAAAGTTCAGATAGAATCATTTATTTATTGACTTAAGTTAATTGATGAATTCGTTATGGTAACGTTTCAACGAAATAGCTTATGTAGAACCAAATGAATAATTGCAAGTACAATAATACATTAAGCCCAAATAGAAAACGCAGAGAACCTTTTACTCGACTGACTAACTGAATCGAGAATAGATGTACCATGTAATCATCTCCGAATCAACAATTCGATGTGTTCTTCATTTTATTGGTGCATACTGTTGATTATTCATTGGATACAACATGAAGCTACGAACGAAATATGTACAAATATACAATACGGAAAGGTCAATCTTGGAAACTGACTAAGTATTATGTAATCCATTACTTGATGAATTGAAAATTCTCCTCCTATGCCTTTACTATTATGTTGAGAATTAGCACAGGCCAGGAGGAAACGTATGAAAATTTGATATTGTTATTGTATTAGTGGGAACCTTGCTGAACGTGCCTGGTGTTTACAATCGGACCAACAAGAGCCAAAAGGTTTAGCTGAAACCACCAAGTGTAAGTCTGGCAACATTTAGCGTCATAACAACTTCATCCCACCCACGCACCTCGAATTGGAAATCGTGCTCTACCACAAATGTGCCCGCAAAGATCCCAAACATTTCGGACGAAGTGATTTAGAAACATTCGAAATTGAAAATTGGATTATAGGTTCTTGTCTTTCGCTTCATACACATCGAGTATCTGGCTTTGGCCACCGCTCCGGCACCGGTATTCAATGCAAGAGCCCTGGTGGTCGATCGCCGGCCTGGTTTGGGTCGTAATGTTTTCCACTGCATTTGGCAAATGGATCAGATGAAAATGCTACTCCAAATGCTGCTGATGTTAGTGCGGTACACAAGACGCTACCGCACTTTCCTATTACCATTTGCTGGTAACGGAGCCAAAGCCAAAGGCGAACCTTGCCGGCTGTCTGTGCCTGCCGTTCGCTTTAAGAGCATCCTGAAATGGGATATAATGCAGTTTAACTTTTTAGGCTTTTAGCTTTACGATACTGAATCGAGGGGTCAAAATTCAACTCAATTTAATGGATGCATAGTTCTCGTGGGAAACATTTGGTACGTGCTGTGGGTAAAATGTCATGTGATAAAATGATTGGGACGTACATTACATATCTACGGTGCAATACCCAATCCAACCAAGCACAAATGAAATTTAAGGAAAATAAATTCAAATTATTGTTTTTCCCAATACTAACCTTACGCAACGAAGCCTGCGTGTCATCTGTAGTAGATTGCAAAAGAGTTTGAATATTTTTTTTTTTCAGACTTGCAAAAATGGAAGATTTCTCCTAATACTTCCAAAACTCAACTAATAATATTCCTGCATGAATCAAAAGCTCTTTATTTGAAACCTTTAAGTAATCACGTTATTACGATTGGAATCCCTCCAATAAATTGGTCAGATGAAGTTAAGTATCTAAAGCTCATGCTAGATAAACATTTATCTTTTAAAAATCGCACTGGAGGCATTTAAGCCAAATGTAATAAATATGTAAAATATCTCAATACCCTTATTAATAGAAAATCAAAACTTTGTTTTAAGAACAAGCTTTCGATTTAAAAAAAATCAGATCAGTCACGTTGTATGCTGTACCAATATGGACTAGCTGTTGTAATACCAGGAAGAAAGCTCCGTTGTTTTCCGAACACTTAAGGCCAACAGCGACTTCAAATGCATCTGATAGGCATGAATTGGCTGATATTCGTGTGAACATCAATTTCTTCGAAAAGTCTATCTGTAAGTTGTTTGGTAAGCTGTATCGGTAATAATGTTGATTTACAGTACCGGACAGAATAAAGTACGCATTGGCCGATTTTCCATACAAAATGATCAAGTTTGGAGTCTTATATCTCGGTTTCTAGTTGTCCGATGAACCTGAAATTTTCACCGCAGCTTGAAAGTAACCTCAAATTTGCTAGGCTAGAAATTCATAATTTTCCATTAACGAACTTTTAAGTTATCGCAAATTTCAAATTTCGAAAAAAATGACAAAATTTTAAAGTAAAAATAATTTTTAAATGAAACTATTTAGAGCAATATGTCCTTCCGCAAAAATGTACAATTTGATAAGACAAACAAGTTTGCAGAACATCATTTTTCGGTAAAATTGATTGTATTCAAAATATTTTCAAAATTAAATTTTGCAATTTTTTGCAAATTGAGAGATTTTCAATAATTTAAAATATTGTGTTTCAAATGCAGTGATTTTTTAATTGAGTAAAATCTATGTTATATCTAGTCTGTGGTGAAAATTTCAGATCAATCGGGCCACTAAAAGCTGAGATTCAGATCTCCAAACTTTTTTTTGACGTTGGATAACGTCTTACGGCAACATACTGGGGTACAATTTCGAAAAACGAAAAATCGCTCGCGTCACGAAAAGTGGTTAGATTTTGACTGTTAATAACTTACTAACGCCCGGATAGATTTTCAAGATTCTTGCACCAATCGATTGGAAATCTTTTTACGAATCTACTACAATAAAGAAAACTATTAATTTTCATGACTAAACTATTGAAAAATTGGGATATATCGAGGTGTTTCTTATTTTTCATAGAAAAGCACATTTTTCTTGCTTTTATAAGGTTTTGACGTTTTGAAGTATTCATGTACCGTAATTTCGGGTGAAATTGATCATTTTTCATGGTTTTGACGTTGGATAACGTCATACGGCAACATACTGGGGTACAATTTCGAAAAACGAATAATCGCTCGCGTCACGAAAAGTGGTTAGATTTTGACTGTTTTTTTTTCCAGTGTCGGGGACATATTACCACTGCGACCATTTATTTGATCTTTTGTGGTGTCATCCTCTTTGTTTTTGCCGCGCTGAGAGGACTCATCACTATAAGAAGTGACTATCCACCCATCAGTTGGCGTGTATCCCAATCAGGTACTGCATTCCGTATGAAACTTAGTACCTGTTTGGGATGAGAGTTCCAGATTTCCCAAGGCTCTAATAAGCCTTTTTCTAGATATCTACAACGCTTACGGTAAAGTGCAACACACTCGCACATTAAATGTTCAGAGCTCTCACTCTCCAACTTGCAGAAACGACACTTATCCTCCTGCAACTTTCCAATTATTTTTAAGTGGTATTTACTAGGACAGTGACCTGTGATTAGTCCAGTATAAGTACTTAACTCATGTTTATTCAAGTTTATTAACCTTAGTGTTTTTCTGGCGTCCGGTTCTATGAATCGTTTCGCCTGACGGGAATCGGATGTATTGGTCCAGGTAAGTTTTATCTTTGTCCTTTCTAAATTCTTTAATTCTAGTTTACGACCACATGGAGCTATTCCAAAATAAGGCTCAGGTCCAATAAATTGAGTGGATGACCCTATTTTAGCTAGCTGATCAGCTTTCTCGTTCCCTTCTATTCCACAATGACCAGGAACCCAATAAAGATTGACCTTATTGCGACAGGACAACTGCTGCAGTAGCATGGTGCATTCCCAGACCAGTTTAGATGTATAAACGTTCGACTTTAAAGCATTGAGAGCTGCCTTACTGTCCGAACAAATACAGATATTAGCATTTTTATAGCGCCTTTTTAGACAGATGTCGGCACATTCTAAGATGGCAAAAATTTCCGCCTGAAAAACTGTTGGCCAACAACCTAGTGGTAGTGAAACGTTTACTCCCGGACCAGATATTCCCGCACCAACAAGGTTATCTTGCTTCGAGCCATCTGTAAAAAAGATTGTTGAGCCAGAACGGAAGTTCGGTTGTCCCACTTCCCAGTCCTGACGAGTTATATCAGGAACACAAAAGAGATGATCGAAAAAGTTTCGCTTCATCATGCAATCTTCGCTTATTGAAAATATTGGATTTATATTTAATGTTTTTACGATGCTCATATGTCCTTTGAGATCGCTATCATTAATAGTAGGACCTTCTGAGTCGTGAAGCATTTTTAACAGCATCCATTTGTATAAAATCTTGCAAAGGAGGTAGATTCAACATTGCGTCCAAAGCTTTAGAAGGAGTGCTACGCATCGCCCCAGTTAATGCAGCTGTAGCCAATCTTTGCAGCTTGTTCAATTTGGATTGAGTTGAGATTTGTTTGGTTTTTTTCCACCAAGTAACAGATGCATATGTAATAGTCGGTCTCACAATGGCTGTATAAATCCAAAGTATCATCCTTGGTT
Source organism: Aedes aegypti (assembly GCF_002204515.2). Taxonomy (NCBI): domain Eukaryota; kingdom Metazoa; phylum Arthropoda; class Insecta; order Diptera; family Culicidae; genus Aedes; species Aedes aegypti. The sequence goes on from NW_018736634.1 coordinate 26,805, forward strand.
TTAGTCCCCATTTTCTACTAAAAGTTCTTTTGCAGCCCCAGAAAGCATTTCTTACTTTTTCTATCTGTTGTTCAACATGTCTGTTCAAACTGAGCTTACTATCTAAGATAACTCCAAGAAATTTTACTTCTGAAGACAGAGACAGTCTAACATCTCCTAGTTTTAGACTCGATATGGAGATTTTGCGTCTTTTAGTAAACGGTACAATTGTGGTTTTGTTAGGGTTAACGTTTAACCCTTCATTTTGGCACCACCTTAAAGTGTAGCTCAACGCAGATTGCATTCGATCAGAAACGACTGCATCATATTTTCCACGAACAATAATGATGATATCATCCGCGAATCCAATTACTTCAAACCCTTGATGCTGCAGTTTTATAAGAAGATCATCAACAACTAGGGACCAGAGGAGGGGAGAGATAACTCCGCCTTGGGGACAGCCTTGAACAGCTCTTACCCTTACAACTGAATCACCAAGATATGCTGATATCTCTCTTTTTGACAGCATCTCTTCTATCCAATCAATAATACTTTTTGAAAAACCCCGACTTCTCATGGCTCTTCTCATCGATGTGAAGCTAGCGTTGTCAAACGCACCGTCAACATCAAGGAAAGCTGCCAAAAATAGTTCTTTGTAATCAAAAGTTTTCTCTATTTTTGTAACTGAGGAATGGAGAGCCGTTGTCGTGGATTTGCCAGTCTGAAAGGCAAATTGAGCTCTATTTAACGGTTTATGCTTAATTATATCTGATTTAATATACTCATCAATAAATTTCTCCATTAATTTTAAAAATGTGGACGTGAGACTTATTGGCCTAAATGATTTCGGCAATGTTTTATCCTTTTTATTTACTTTGGGTATAAACACCACTCGGACTTGTCTCCATTTGGTTGGAATATACCTTAATAGAAAGCTGCACTTGAATAGGGTCAGCAGAGTAGGAATAATGTTTTCCTTGCACTTCTGCAAGTGTATTGGAAAAATTCCATCTAATCCTGGGGTTTTAAATGGATCAAAAGTGTCCAATGCCCATTCTATCTTAGAATATGTAAATATATGATTCGCTAGAGTTTCTTGTGTGTTTTCAGTAAAAGACCCGTCGTTCTTTTTAAGTGTTCCGAGATCGTTGGTGTGGTCTTTGGAAAGAACCTTTTGAAGTCTTGCAGTCTCAGGAGTACTATCTATGCTTTCACACATGTGTCTCCAATTTTTCCGCTTTGATCTTCTTATCTCTATGTTGTAATTGGTTAAAGCCTCTTTATACTGAGACCAGTTCGATGTACGTTTTGCCCGATTGAATAGTTTACGAGCATTTCTTCTTAGTTTATCTAATCTATCATTCCACCAAGGAACATCTCTACTAGTAGAGCGTACCTTTGTTGGACAGCTTTCATTATAAGCCACCATAATAGAAGTAGTAAGGCAGTCAGCTGCCTTTTCAAGTTCACTGTTTTGACTGTTAATAACTTACTAACGCCCGGATAGATTTTCAAAATTCTGGCACCAGTCGATTGGAAATCTTTCTACGAATCTACTCCAACAATGAAAACTATTGATTCTCATGACTTAACTATTGAAAAATTGGGAAATATCGAAGCATGTCTGCTGCTGCTGTTTATTCCCAAGCTTAAAGCTTCCGGGTTCCGTGTAATCGCTCATCATGGCCCTTGGCATCCAGCTAGCCCATCGAATTCGTGGAGAATGCGTCCAGAAACCTTGATAATTACCGTCGGAGGAGTGAGAAAACCATCGAATAAAAGGATGGACAAGGAAACTAGGAAGCACAAAATTACCGAGCGCATTTTAATTTAATCGTCTTCGGTGATCTTTGGGTGTGTTTCTGTATACCAATGGAATGAAAACCCAGTTTGATTGACGGTGACTAGCACCAACCGTCCTTTTCAGGACGACAATTTCATTTTAAAAGAGTTGTGAGAATTTCCCACCGTGAAGAGCGACATTACTGATGATTGGATGTGATTGGTTCAGATTTTGGTCAGTCATTTGCACGCAACCATAAATGGGAAATAAATTTCCCATTGTGCGCGCGCGGGGCAATCGTCGACAGTGTGAGTCGAATAAATTGCGAACGGCACTTGAATAAAAAATCCCTCCCGATTTGTTTCGCATTTAGAGATGATCGCATAATGCCGTTGTCGCCGTCGCTACCTACATGATACTAGAGTGATCAGTATCAACTCGTCGAACACAGAGCTAAAACTAACCTAAACGATCGAATGGAAATACGCACACAGAAAAGACTGCGAAAATGCTACCGCCGCCTGACCCGAACGACGGGAAACTATGTTAAATTTTGTTTGCCATTTATCTCCGTTGAAAACTAATCATCCGAAACTATAATTGATAACTAAATAAACTATTTAATCAATTGTGGCCCTGAAAAGGGCAGTTGTTTGAAATTGTGCTTCAATGCAATTTAAGCGCGTTCGCCACGGATACGACGAGTATCGAAAGGCTTCGGAACCCACTTAAGCAATCAATCTTAGTGGATCATGCGTGGACCTTCAAGCGGAATATTTGTTTGTTGAGCAAAAGTTACCGCTCATGCTTCTTCTTCCATCGACCGGTTGAAGTGTTAATCGAACCAACCAAATAATAACACAAAATGTTCATAATAGGTGAGAACAGAATTGACATGCAACAAATAGTGTGAAAGTTTATTAGAAGAGCACTTATTTTCGACCTACAAGAATTCTGTGCCAATTTTCGGATTTAGCTTAGCTTAGCTTAGCTTAGCTTAGACTGACTACACATATCAATGGTTGCTATTCCGTGAATGACCGAAGTCAGTGAAAATGCACAAAGAATCAACTAGAAGTTCAGCTGGGATTGGCCATAATCTTCTTCAGTGTGCATAATTCAGTGCCTCTATTTATACAAGGTCAATAACGGCGCCGGCCACGTCCTTGCAGTCAGGTGGGATTGAGGGAAGGAATGTTAGTGTGTAACCTTTGCTATTTGGAGACCGTGTTTGCCTCTGCATCTCCACAAAGGTTACTGGGAGGGATGTTTGTTAATGGGGAGGATCGTTGGGTCAAAGGATTCACTTTGATAAGCGATTAGACCATGATAAACAATGATTTGTGAGAAATATACATGCTTATACGTAAATATAATTGTTCATATAATTTCTATGTAGAGGAAAATTATGCCGACACTTGAGGTGACGAACCATTCAAAGTTTGTTGAACAAATACCTAAATGTAACATTCCTACAGCTGTCAGTACGAAAGCAAGTGTTATTATATTTTACTCATTTGAAAAGAAACAAAAGACTCAATTGGTTGGGACATCATAGAAAACTCTTATTCTTATGCCGACACTTACAGTGGCGAACCATCCAAAGTTTGTTGAATAAAGTGAACCTTTCGCAAGTCTACACTTGTAGTGTCGAACCATTCAAAGTTTTTTTAATTACAAAAATTAAGGTATATAAGGGGTGTTCTGAAAAAAAAATGTTAAACATAAATAAATCATGAATCAGAGTTTGTGTCGACACTCACAGTGACGAACCATCCATAGTTTGTTGAAACATCATATTTACATCCCACCATTGTAACGATTAAATGTGCAGTCATACATATTTTATAGATTAGAAATAGTAGCATGAAACGAGCTCACCAATTGATCCGTTATCCTTGACTGAGCAGCCACAATCCACTTTCAGCTTCACTCGCTTGCTCGGCTAGCACTCAGAAAAAAAAAATAGGCGCGCGACCCGAAAAAAACACGGACGACAGCTCGGGCTTTCTTGACGCACTGCCCAGGAGCAAGCGTCAAGGTCGTCGAAAGATCAAAAAGAACGAACCGATCGCGGCACTTTTTAACTTACTCCAACCGAACTCCCCGATCACGCCACTTTTTCACTTACGAGAACGACGCGCGACATATTTGATCCTGCCCTCGTCGCTCGCTCCGGCAAAAGCAAGCGTCAAGGTCGAAAGATCAAACAGAACTCCTCGAATTCTGTGCCAATTTTCGGATGTTCATACAAAGTAGGCCAAAATCGTATCGAAAATCGGTCGGTCGAAAATCATCGAAAATCGGTCGAAAATTAGTGTTGGGTCGAAAATTGGTGCTGTTCTCTTAGAAGTCTTTCATAAGTTCGTAACGGTCTCATGCCAGGAAATAGAAGAAACTAAAGTTATCTAACGTCACTTTGCGGCCGTATCTCGGAAACAACCTCTTACTTTTTTTTTTGTAAAATCTTTATTCAGTTCTGTTTAGTTTATATAATACAGTTTACAAGAGTTATGATTTTATAATTATTTTTAAAATTAAAATGCCTACACTTCGCTATTTAGATGAAATTTTAATGCATTTAAGTCGATATTGATATTACAATTAATAATAAATATGACGTAGTTTATAAAGTGTTTCAATAACTGCGTTTTTGTTTAAGATTGTATTTTCATAGCAGGATACATCAATTCATCGACAGTAAATGTTCTGAGAGTACCGATAGTAAACGACACATACAAGACGCGACGCGAGACAAGACATAACACTTATCGTTCTTACAATCGTCAAAAAAGTTAAAAAAAAAATTTTACCTTTTGTCGACCGGTTTCGGGCGCGATGTAGCCCATCTACAGGACAATGTCCGACTGACTGCGATGATTTCGTACGTTGATCGTATACGTCAAAAACGAAGAGATGCTTTAATGTATTGTGATGTCTGCTATGTTGAAGAGGCACGACGTGATCGGAGGGTCGTCTTCATTCATCAATGGCTCTTCAGACTTATTGATGAACATGGACTCCCATGCGTTTAGGTGCGAAGCTTTCCTTACTGATTTTATTAACTTCGCACCTTGCCAGTTTATGCTATGGTTACAGTTTGATGCATGAACCGCTACGCTGGATTCATTTGTCCTATTGGAAACCACAGCATTCCTGTGTTCTCTTAATCTTGTTTTTATCTTCCGCCGGGTTTGTCCTATATAGACCGCAGAGCAGTCCTGGCATGGAATCTGGTATATACCCGACTGATCGTCGGGAGGAACTTTGTCCTTCAGGTTGCATAGAAGGTCTCGAAGCGTGTTGTCACTTTTATGTACAACTTGTATACCTTGTCGTTGCAATGATGTTTTAATGGGGTTAGTTGCTTTAGGGTAAAATGGCAGACTGACTCTTCTCGTTTCTTCTTTAATTGGTTCTAATGTTGTAACATGTTGGCGTTGTTTTCTGAGTTTGTGTTTCTGGAAGATTTTGTCCACAAACTTCCTTTCGTAACCATTTACTTCGGCAGCGGTGTAGATTCGAGCTCGTTCCTCCTCGAATTCTTCATTATCCATAGGCACATTGTAGAGTCGGTGTGCCATGGAATGGAAAGCCGCTTGTTTCTGGGCACCCGAATGGCTTGAATCGGATGTAATATACCGATCGGTGGAAGTGGGTTTTCGAAAAATTCCAGAACTCAGCGTGTTGTGATCTTTCCTGCTGATCATTAGATCGAGGAAGGGCAATTTCCCATCTTGCTCTTTCTCGACTGTAAACTTTATGGTTTCATGTTGTGAGTTTAACATGGTTAATGTTTGGTCAAGGTAGCGTTCTTTCACAGGGGCAAACACGTCATCTACATAACGCCACCACACTCGGGGGAAGAGTTTATGTTTTTGAGCTTTGTTCTCAAAATCGCTCATAAACACATCTGCTAACAGAGGTGAAAGTTTGCTGCCCATGCTAAGGCCGAACGTTTGTCTGTAGAATTTTCCCCTGAAGGTGAAGAAGTTTTGATTCATACAGACCTGCGCAACAGAGATGTAAGCCTCGATGTGATTAAATGGTGCTCTGCTTCGTTCCAAATGTCGACGCAGGCTTTGCAGAGCTTCAGCGACTGGTACGCTCGGGAACAAGGCTGCCACATCAAATGACACTAAAATCTCACCTCTACGCAACTCGAATCCTTTCAGCTGCTCCGTCAAATCAATTGAATTTTTTACACTTTTCCCATGTTTCACGGGATATTTCTTCATTTCTTCCACTAACCAAGCTGCCATTTTTTCGGTAGGGGTGCGGATATTTGACGAAATGGGGCGCATGCTGATCGGATTTTTATGAATCTTGGGTAGGCAATACAAGGCGGCCACCATCGGATTTGGAACATTGAACTTTCTTTCCAGCCTATCTTCGCCCATCCAATTCGATATCTGCTGACGAACCTGATTTGCTTCCTCAATCATTTTGTTGAGGGGGTCCTTCGGTCTACCGTTTTTGAATTTACATTCTTCATACGGACCGGAGCTAATCATATTACACACGCGAGTATCATAATCGCCCCGATTCATAATCACTACAGCATTCCCCTTATCGGCACGGGAGTATATCACGTCACGAGATTTTAACAACCGAATGGTGCGCCAAATATCGAAGTCGGCGCGATTTTCATTTCCCTTTCTTCTCGCTGTACGTAAGACACATTGCTCAACGCTATGACGAGTAGATGCAGATGCAACTCTAGAGCAATTTGCTATTTTATGTTGCAGGTTTTCAACACTCGCGTTACAGTGTAGGCATATTGAGGAGTCTGTTTGGAAAAGTATTCACTACCTTAGGCTTATCTAATAGGTTTACAAAATAACTCGTAATTACGTTACTTGATGGATTTTCTCTAATTTGTACTGGAAAAAACACCATTTCTTGGCAAATGGTTTTAACACACGGTGCGTTTGTTGGAACTATTGATAGGTTTGGAGGATTTTCTAGTTGCTGAATGAACGACGCATAGTAAGGAGTGCAGTGTATTTCTTGCAAATGACGACTTATCAATAAAGCTTTAGATTTCAATGACGGTAAATGTAAGTTTAGTCCGCCTTTTGCATAAGGCAAGGCTAATTGCGTGATAGGAACGCGTATTGATTGGCCACTCCATAAAAAGGAGCCCATCAACGATGTTATTTTTGCTGTAAACGCTTTGTTAATGGCCACAACTGATGAAAGATACCAAATTTTTGATGATATATACGTGTTTAATAAAAGAACTTTGTGAGCAAGCGTCAAATCTCTCATTTTGTGAATCCATAACTGTTCTGAGAATTTCGCAATTGTTGACTCCCAATTTAGTTTAGTCATTAGTCTGATGGAATTAGTGAAGATAATGCCCAATATTTTGATTTTATCTGCGGACTGTATCCATGGTATGATGCAGTGATCTTGTGCTCTGTAATGGCCAACATCTATTGAGAAAGTTTTATTTAGGTTCAAGATCGCACCTGAGTGTTTTCCGAAACGCTCAAATAGAGTTTTTATTCTCTCAAGTTTTTCAAAATTAGTGGTAATTACAGAAATGTCATCTGCATATACAACTTCAACATCATCCTGATCGTTGCGTATTAAGTTCAATCTGTGAATAAGTGGTTGCAAATAAAGCACAAAAAGGTGCATTGAGATAGGATCTCCCTGCCGCACTGAGCATCCTATTTCAAACGCAGGGGACAGATGACCGTTTACAAGTAAACGCGAGCGTGATCGAGAATTTATTGTTGATAACAGATCTATCAGTCTGGGATTTATGCCGATGCATCTCATTGTTCGATAAAGAAAGTTATGATCCACGCGATCGAACGCGTGGTCCAAATCAAACGAAACTAACTTGCCTTGACGTTTTTTTTTTTCCCGAAGGTGTAATATGCGATCTTTAATTGTGAGAACAGCTTGAAAAATATTCCTCTTATTGTTCGAGCACTTTTGCGATTCACTAATCACGTTGTTGCTGGTGAGAATTCGATCGAGTCTACTTTTTAAAATTCTAGATAACAGTTTGTAATCGTAGTTTAAGAGGGATATAGGTCTAAAGGATTTAATCGATTCGTCGGGCCCCTTCTTTTTAGTCAACACTACGACACCGTCGACAAATTCGGATGGAATGTCGCCCTGTAATGCTTCATTCATAATCAGATTAAGATGTCTGTGAATGATGTCAAAACATTGAACATAAAATTCTTTAGGAATGCCGTCTGGGCCGGGAGATCTCCTCGACGCACTCATTTTTAACGCATCGAAAATCTCACAAGTCACGATTTCATTCATGCAACTAGCGTTCTCTTCGCTATCAGCAGGTACAACTGACGAACAGTCGAATTCACTACTCTCTTCGAGGTCCTTCTCACTATACAGGCTACGGAAATAATCAAATGCATATGCTTCCACATCTTCTGTATTGTCAATGTACCGATTATTGTCGACCTTAAGTCTTTCGATAACAGTTTTCTTTTTCCTACGCTCACCGATCTGGAACGTTGAGATAGTTTCCCGGCGTTGCGTTAATTTTCATGGCTGTTAACGTCAACGTTAACGTGTTTGCGTTGAATCAACGTCAACGATCACCGCTTACCTAAGCGTTGATTGTATGTTTCGAAAAGGCTCTCAGAGAATGTTTCGAAAAATCAATAAACATCACGTTTCTATGCTGATACCCCGTATCCATGGAAAATTGATTGAAAAAAATCTAAGTTCACAGTGCAGGCACACAACAGTCAGCCTTTTGATTAACGTTAAGACCGCACGGCACGTCATCATAATCACCCTATCCATTTCAAGAAGCAAATCCCAAGAACCACTCCATATATCGATGCGAAAATGTATCACTATGATTCTGTATATGTAGTGCACAACCCGATAAATTTTCAGCTTCGTCGGTTCACTAAAACTCGAGATTTGCTTCCACAAAGTTTTGATGATTATCGTTAGAGTGAGACGAAAGATAGGGAAAATAACACGGTCTCCCGTGTCCTCTTAACAACTCTGGTTTTTACGTAAAAGTATGGAACAACATTTTGATTCAAATGCCGAACACCGAGTTCAATTTTGTCTCATATTCCGAACACCTTGATTCAAATTCCGAACAGCACGAATAAATCGAATAATTTCGCAAATAAATTTATCTGAGCTTGTTCTACTGGTTTCAAACTAGAGCATCATAACTACTCCTGCGGTATAAATTATATTTGAGACGTCAAAATTGAATTGCAATTGCAATTGAGTCTGTTCGAAAATTGAGACAAAACGGTACATAGAATATCCAATGTTTAAAAATTGGAACAAATGCCAAATAAAATAATTAATAATTTTAGACAAAAATCGTTGCAATTTTCTATTGCCACGATTTATGCGTTATATTAAAAAAATGCGTTAAAATTTAAAAAAAAACCCTGTGGATCAAATACAAACATCTAATTTATAAAAAATCACTTTACACTGCATTCCAAACATGGCGTTAATAAAACCATCAAAAACTTTTTCACCTAGTATTTATTTCTGAGTTATGTTAACATATGAATGCAAAATTGCATTCTAAGAATGGAGGTAGCGTAAATTTGTGCCCACCTTCCGCGATGATTACTGTTTTTTCAATCGAAAACTGTTTATGACTACCGTTGCACGTGTGACGTGTAATTGTAGAACACTCTAACACCTTTCTAGAAATAATGATTCATTAGCAGGAAGTGCCACACTGTTACGCGATAAACTAAGTGGGAGTCATATTTCAACTCAAAATACCAAACTTCAAATAAATCCTGAAAGTGCTCACAGTTCCGTAATTAAGCATGCCATAACATTTGCATACATCGGTCACGCCAATTACTAGCCAACTTTGATGAAAGAGAGAGAGTCAGAGCTCTGTCACCACGCAAGGATCCAAATTGAATTTAAAAATATGCCTTCACGTTTATTCCGCTTAAACTTAATTAAGCCAATTATTTTTTACGCGCTGTTAAGCACGAAAACAGATTTGCAGCCGCCGTGTCAGCTCGTCGTCCGCAAAAGAGGTGGGTAAGGCTCGTTTTCCCACTTTTAGTGCTTGGCGGCTCCTTTTCTTTCGTTACCGCAGCGAAAATTGAATACTGCTAGGCCAGACTCACCTACCGATGTTGCTTGGAAGTAGATTTTTCTTTGAAGCATCATCGCACTACTTGGGAATAGAGTGACATCCTTTTGCATGATGTTGCCGACAGTAAGAAAAAGGTTGATTATGGCGCAGCTATGCTTATCGAAATATCTTCCAGCTGAGAGAATTCCCGTTAAAAATTGCGCACTGTTTGTTGTATCAGTCGAAGCAAAAATAAGCTTTGAGAAAATGTTGGACATATATTTTTTCGAACTTGGATTTCGTCATTCAGTTTTAAGAAATAAAATGATTTAATAGTGACTAATCGATTTCTACTGCAGGCTGCAATGTTGCTCAGTACTCACAGTGTCATATGTTCCAAATGTCCTGGAATGTCTTTTGCTTTCACTGCTATCGGGCCAACCGGAATCGATAGAACATTAACATACGCCATTGAACTAACATAGTACCCATTAGGGTGATTCAAATTTTAAAAATGTTTAAAAATCCAATCTCCCATAGGCTCTTTATCATCCTTACCATAAAAATAGTGTTCTGTTTGAAGGTGGCCTAAAGACAATGAAGGTTTATATGGAAATTACTATGGAGAAATTTTGAGAAATGTTCCAAACACGCTAGTACTGTAATGTAAGTAGAAACTTATCATTCCATATTGAAAACTCATTCTTCGAACCTTAATGAAGGATGTTGCTGAAGAAGCAAATATCTTTTGAGATAATTTTGTTTGGGATTTTTGTACATGTTTGCAGGGCCATAATCCCATATCAAGCTAAATAATGACAAACAAACTCATAAATATCTCTTCTGCTATTCGTCGGATTAAATTGCTCTCTTAAGCATATTTCTTTATTATGATTTGAAGAATGAGTCTTTACTATGGGATACTAAGTTTGTACTAACATTATAGTTCTAGCGTGTTTGGAACATATCTCAAAATTTCTCCATAGTAATTTCCATATAAACCAACATTGTCTTTGGGCCACCTTTAAATCACCACCTAGAAAGCTGAAAATTTCACAGAGCACTATTTTTATGGTAAGGGTGGTAAGAAACATATGGGAGATGGGATTCTCAAACATTTTTAAATTTTGAACCGCCCTAGTACCCATATCATCATGCCCATCTAGATCCCGGATCGCGCACGAATTGCTTTTGTGTCGATCTTACTGATGTATCACAAAGTACGCCGAAAGGAGGGTGAAAGAAACCCATCTACGATTGATTTGATCTTAACTGACTCTTGTCATCTTTGTAGCCAACTAGTTACTCATGCTGATTATGATTCTGATCATGACCCTGTTAGGGTAAATTGGTATAATGCGCCCCAACCAGGCAATACGCCTCAATTCATTTTCAAGGGATTGAGGCTTCTTTAACATGCAAGTATCTTCTTCTTTTTTTTCTGGCGTTACGTCCCCACTGGGACAGAGCCTGCTCCTCAGCTTAGTGTTCTTATGAGCACTTCCACAGTTATTAACTGAGAGCTTACTATGCGTCAATGACCATTTTTGCATGTGTATATCGTGTGGCAGGTACGAAGATACTCTATGCCCTGGGAAGTCGAGAAAATTTCCAACCCGAAAAGATCCTCGACCGGTGGGATTCGAACCCACGACCCTCAGCTTGGTCATGCTGAATAGCTGCGCGTTTACCGCTACGGCTATCTGGGCCCCTACATGCAAATATGATCACATATATTAAATATCCGAGAAAAAATGATGTTACGCATATAAGATCTTTGGGAAGTATAAATAACCAATATAAACAATAAATATCGAAAATCAGCTTTTTGGCGTAAAATTTTGGGTCCGATAGGCAAGCATCGTTGTAAATGAAGCCCATCCTTTACTATTGTACTTATTACAAAAACTTTTACCGGAAGACGACTGCTAATGGACCCCTTTAAGCTTAGCAAGTGGTGGAATTCTCCTTGGAAACATTTCTTGTTTGTTTGTTTGTTGCCCGTTTTGTTTTGAAATGTCAATACTTGGACCATTTACAGAAAACGTCTTCTACTCTTTTTAGAAGCCACCTGGCAAGAAATAGTTGCATGCAGAGCATGACCAACTGAGTAAATAACACTTTGACACTAAAAACTACAGAAGTAATGCATTTGCCACTGCGATCGGGCAGTTTTTCCTTAAGGGGGGGGGGGTCGTATTATACCTGTTTACCCTACATTTCAAATATCCCATGAAGCCATTCTCAATCCCAGTGGGTAGCCAAAAAATAGCTCAGGGGGGGGGGGGGGAGAATTGGTGGTGTTTGATTTTGAACGGGATATCTTAATAGAAACATTAGTAGTAGAACGCTAGTAGCGTTGTTGTCACAAAACTGATTTTAATTATTATTACCTTTTATTATGGGTTTTCAATGTTTGTTTAATGCCGTGTTGTTGTTTTGGGTTTGAAAATTAATCTGACACTTTCGCTGAACACATCTCAAAGACTACAACGAAAGCTTTCGCTATGTTGGGTTTTATTTGTCGTAATGCATCCGAGTTTTAAGATGTGTACGCCCTGAAGACCGTTTTCCTGCGCAATCGTTCGCAGCCTTCTCGAATGTGCTGTTCAAATCTGGGCACCATATCAAGAAACGCATGTGTCTCGCATAGATAGGGTGCAACGATTTGCATTACGGAGACTACCATGGAACGATCCGCTCAGACTGCCTCCTTACGAGAACCGCTGTGAACTAATCAAGTTTGAGCCTCTGCGAACACGTCGTGAATTTCTCCAAAGAATGTTTGCTTTCGATGTCTTGACGAATCGGATTGATTGCCTTGATCTTCTGCAACAAGCGATGTTTTTCGTTCCGGCTCGGAGATTCCGCCCACGTTCGTTGTTCTGGACCGCAAGACATCGTACGGTATTTGAACAAAATCACCCGATGGAAAGATGTTTTAATTTGTTAAATGTTGATGTTTTTGACTTTGATGTGAGTAGAAATAAGTTTACAGCTAGAATAAGATTATTGCATTAGATTAAGACCAATACAGTCTATACAGCAATGCTGAAGACGAAGTAAAATAAATAAATAAATAAATAAACTGAACGCGAGAGTGAAAAAAGTGAACTGGATGCGTTCTAATTTTGTACGAGAACCGAGTAAGCATTGAACTCTTGTGCAAGATTATGCACCTGCTCATGAACGGTCCGTTTACTTCGAAATGCACAATGAAGCTGGAACCAGAAAAAAAAAATACAGAACAGAATATATTAAATTTATATCATTACAAAATATGGAACCATAAATGTATCCTAACATCTTTGCAAAACTTCCGCATTGACATATATCGTGCATCTGCCATGACGACAGTTTTCATTTCAGGTTCAATTTTCAGCTTGCACGGGTTCAAATTTTTAAACTACTCAATGTTTAAGCCTCTTTTAAAGGTTTGAACTGGAACGCAAATTGAAACTCAAACTGAACACGTTCATATGCAACACTGAAAGCAAGTATAGTTTTTTAGCATTAGCATTAGCATTAAGCATTTCGCACAAACTCGTATGTGGTGCAGCCCTAGACCATTGTATGAGGTTTGCCTCCTTCCCGTCCGTTGGTTAATATGGTTAATATTTACGCATTGTGATCATGTGCTGCTGATCAGAACAAACTCACCATCATAATGCACGCACCGCAGACATAAAAACTGCAGTTCATAACCTATCCCGAACCGAGCATCCGCGAATCACAGAAGATAAAAAAACGAGTCGCGGGAAACGAATTCAATTGCTGGAGCCATCACTTTCGAGCAAAACGCAAGCAAATCATTTTCAGAATAAGAAAAACATTTATCACTTTGCAAATCCTGTTTCCACAGAACATTTGCACTTGGCATCATCCGCCGAATCTAATTTTCACAAGAATTGAAAAAAAAATAAAAGAACTGGGAGCGAGGTAAACGTGACACAAAATTCAAAACGCAGCCGCCCGCGCGCGACTTGCTGCGATCACTGATAGCAAGTATGTTTTTTTTTTGCACGGTATACACAACAAGGTAGGCTATTCCCACTTGTAAACAATGCTTTTCAATCAAAACATGTGTCGTCATTTCTATCGTCAAGCCTGAGGCTTACAGAATAGTAAAAGAGAGCAATCCTTGCTTTCTTTTGCACTCGTTTGAGTTTGCGATAGGAACGACGTCACTGCCAGATGTCATTTTTTCGGATTATAATACCTTGCTTCTTTTTACCGTGTTTTTTTGCTCATAAAACCGTTTCTTCTCGAATAATGAGCTTATTTCAATGGAAATTGCCTACATTTAGGCGTATCAAGCAGATATTCAAAGTTTAATTTTGCAATTAAATGATCAAATACTCGAGTTGTAAGAATTTTGACATTATTTTCAGATTCAGGAGACCCAAATTTTTCATTTTTAAAGCTGCTTATTAAAAGGTGATCAATTTCGGCCCAGTGTCTCATTTTATTTATTTTTTTGTTATTATTTTTATGATATGTTGATAATATTATATGAAAAGTCGATTACAGAAACTAATAAAGATCAATGGAGTAATAATATTGTCGAAAATTTTTTGCCAATATATAAATTCCTAAGGATAACACATCAAAAATTTGTAAAATAGTGATCAATTTGTCCCGGATTACGGTACTTGTTTCAAAAATATAAACAAATCTTTGAAACAGAGAACATCAAAGTTACAACAAACCAATAAAATTTGAATCTAGATCGGAGCATTTATTAACATGTTTCCGACCTTCTAGATGTAAATACCTTGTGTGGTAACTATTTTTTGTAAATCAGCAGTTGTTTGAAAAATATTAGACTCGCAAAATTCTTTTTAACAAATAGTTCTCATGAATCAGAATCTGATCAATGTTTGCTTGGATGGATAACATTGTAAAATTTTAATTTTTCAACAATTTATTTTTCTTCATTTATTTTCCTTGGCATTACGTCCCACAAAGCCTGCTTTTCAGCTTAGTGTTCAATGAACTCTTGCACAGTTATCAACTGAGAGACTTCTTTGCCAAAGTAGCCATTTTGGCATTCGTATATCGTGTGGCAAGTGCGATGATACTCTACGCCCAGGCAAGTCAAGGAAATTTCCATTACGAGAAGATCTCGGACTGACCGTGAATCATTTATGAATTCCTTAAATAGTATGAACAGCATTAAAACCAATCAATGAAAACGACACACAATTTGACTCAATCAAATTGTAATGTTACATGCGCAAAAGCCGTTTAAAGCCCTTTTTTAGCCGTTGTAAGCTGTTTTAAGCTATTTTAAGCCGTTTTAAGCCGACTCAAGCCGATTCAAGCCGTTTTAAGCCGTATTAAAAGACACGGACACCGTCTTCAGCCATTTAGCTGCACAGACTGTAACTTAACACTAGACAACGGACAAGCATGCACCAGTGGCACAGCCTAGAAACATTTCTGACGAAAAGTTTCAATGGCTGAAGCGGGAATCGAACCCACACCCCATGACACGATGTGCTTAAATGCCTGACGACACTAATCACACGGCCACGAGGCCCATAAGCCGTTTTAAGCCGTTTTAGCCGTTGTAAGCCGTTTCTAGCCGTTTTAAGCCGATTTTAAGCCGTTTCAAATTTTTAATTTTTCGAATTTTAAATTTAGTTTAAAATTAACGACTAGAAACTATTTTAGCCGTTTTTAGCCATTTTAAGCTGTTTTAACCCAGACAACCAGAAATCGCATGGAAGGTCATGTTATAACTCGTTTATTGGTACTAATTACATCAAACTCGCAAAACACCGTTGATAAACTCGTCAGATTGATGAGCTTCCTCGCATAAAACACTTTTTTTCTGAGTTCATTTAAACATTTTGTTTCGTCCCGTATACTTGTACAAAGTAAGTCGAATCAATCCGTAGCAGCTGTCAAATCAACATTTGTTATCATAAGTTAAGTCGCATAAGATCACAGGTTGGTTCGGTGGAATATTTATACACTCGCATTGTATGTTATTATTCATCACATAATTTTTAAAAACATTTTTTTTTCTCTTATAAGCAGGTGAAATCAACTCACCTGTAAAAAAACTGAACTGCAACGGCAAATGAAATGTAATATGTTGTTAACAAAATGTTAATTAAATCTTAAATTTGTTTTACCAAATTAGGATGATAGTGTTGTCAAATAACACCTTTTGCCTTTTCGCGACATCTTATAAGTGAAATGTTGCACATACAAAGCCTCCAGGTGATTTCGTTATACGTACATTTTGGTTGTCTGGGAAGCCGTTATTGACCATTTTAAGCCGTTTGAAACCGTTTTTTGCCGTTTAAGACGTTTAAGCAATTTCAAATTTTTAATTTTTCGAATTTTCAAATCTTGGCCGTTTTTAGCCATTCTAAGCCGTTTTAGCCGTTTCAAGCCGTTTTAAGATGTTTCAAGCCGCTTTAGGCTGTTTAAGCCGTTTTTAGACGTTTTAAGCCGTTTCAATTTTTTATATATTTGAATTAACAAATCTAGGCTAAAAAAATAGCTTAAACATTTTGAGCCGTTTAAGCCATTTTAAGCCATTTAAAGCCGTTTTAAACCGTTTTTTGCCGTTTTAAGACGTTTGAGCCGTTTAAAAATTTTTATATTTTTAAAATTTTAATATTTTCAAATCTTGGTTGTTTTTAGCCATTCCAAGCCGTTTTGACCGTTTCAAGCCGTTTTAAGATGTTTTAAGCCACTTTAGGCTGTTTAAAGCCTTTTTAAGCCGCTCTAAACCGTTTTAAGACGTTTTAAGCCGTTTTAAGCTGTTATAAGCCTTTTTAAGCCGTTTTTAGACGTTATAAGACGTTTCAAATTTTAAATTTTACGAATTTTAAAATTTAGGCCGTTTTCAGCTATTCTAAGCCGTTTTTAGCTGTTTTAAGCCGTTTTAGCCATTGGAAGCCGTTTTTAGCCTTTTTAAGCTGTTTTAAGCCGTTTTAAACTGTTTTAAACCGTGTAAAGTCGATTTAAGCCGTTTATAGCCGTTTTAAAAGCCGTTTAAGCCGTTTTAAGCTGTTTCAAGCCGCTTTAAGTCGTGTTAAGCCGTTTAATGCCGTTTTAAACTGTTTTAAGCCTTTTTAAGCCGTTTTTAGCTGTTTCAAGCCGTTTCTAATTTTTAATTTTCAATTTTTCAAATTTAGGCCGTTATTAGCCATTCTAAGCCGTTTTTAGCTGTTTTAAGCCATTTAATGCCGTAGTAAGCCGTTTTTAATTGTTTGTAAATCGTTTTATTCCATTTTAAGCTGTTTTAAGCCTTTTTAAGCTGTTTTAAGCCGCTTAAAGCCGTTTTAAGCTGTTTTAAGCCGTTTTTAGATTTTTTAGGCTGTTACAATTTTTTTAATTATTCGTGTTTTCAAATTTAGGCCGTTTTTTAGCCATTCTAAGCCGTTTTTAGCTGTTTTAAGCCGTTTTAGCCGTTGTAAGCCTTTTTTAGCTGTTCTAAGCTGTTTATAGCTGATTCAAGCCGCTTTAAGCAGTTTTAAGCCGTTTCAAATTTTTAATCTTTTCAATCATTTTAAAAGCCGTTTAATGCCGTTTAAGCCTTTTTTTACTCATTTTTAGCCATTTTAAGCCGTTTGAAACCGTTTTTTGCCGTTTAAAGCCGTTTTTAGACGTATTAAACCGTTTCAATTTGAATTATTTTGATTTTTCAAATCAAGGCTCAATAAATGGCTAAAACATTTTAAGCCGTTTAAGCGATTTTAAGCCGTTTTAAACCGTTTTTTTGCCGTTTTAAGACCTTTGACGTTTTAGGCCGTTTTCAGCCATTCTAAGCCGTTTTTAGCTGTTTTAAGCCGTTTCAGCCGTTGGAAGCCGTTTCAAGCCGTTTGAAACCGTTTTAAGCCGTTTAAGCCGTTTTTGACGTTTTAAGCCGTTTCAAATTTTTATTTTTTCGAATTTTCAAATTTTAGCCCGTTTTAAGCCATTCTAAGCCGTTTTTAGCTTTTTTTTTTTTTTTTTTTTAAATCTTTATTTGAGTGTATTTTAACGCACGAGGGCTAGTTCTACACTCCGTTTTTAGCTGTTTTAAGCCGTTTTAGCCGTTGTAAGCCGTTTTATGCCGTTTTAAGCTGTTTTAAGCTGTTTCAAGCCGCTTTTAGCCGTTTTAAAGCCGTTCTAAGCCGTTTTTAGCCATTTTAAGCCGTTTTAAAATGTTTTAAGCCTTTTTAAGCCGTTTTGAGCTGTTTTAAGCCGTTTTAAGATGTTTTAAGCCTTTTTAAGCCATTTTGAGCCGCTTTGAGACGTTTTAAGCCGTTTAAAGCCGTTATAAGCTGTTTTAAGGCGTTTTAAGCCGTTTCAAATTTTTAATTTTTCGAATTTTCAAATAAAGGCCGTTTTTAGCCATTTTAAGCTGTTTTAAGCCGTTTCTAGCCGTTTTTAGCCGTGTTAAGCTATTTAAGCTGTTTCAAGCCGCTTTAATCCGTTCAAAGCCGTTTTTAGACATTTTAGCTGTTGTAAGCCATTTTAAGCCGTTGAAAGCAGTTTTTAACCGTTTTAAGCTGTTTTAAGCCGTTTTAGTTGTTTTAAGCCGTTTCAAATTTTTTATTTTTCGAATTTTCAAATTTAGGCCGTTTTAAGCCATTTTAAGCCGTTTTAAGCTGTTTTAAGCTGTTCAAATCTTTTAAAGCCGTTTTATGCCGTTTTAAGCTTTTTTAAGCAGATTCAAATTTTTAATTTTTTAATTTTCAAAATTTAGGCCGTTTTTAGCCATTCTAAGCCGTTTTAAGCTGTTTCAAGCCTTTTTAAGTTCAAATTTTAAATTTTTCGAATTTTCAAATTAGGTCCGTTTTTAGCCATTCTAAGCCATTTTTAGCCGTTTTAAGCTGTTTTAATCCGTTTCTAGCCGTTTTTAGCCGTTTTATGCTATATAAGCTGTTTCAAGCCGCTTTAAGCCGTTTTCAGCCGTTCAAAGCCGTTTTATCATAAGCACTACTAATAAGCCCTTAATCAGCATCATAGATGCGTACATGCATTATAATAGCACCACAAATGCTTACACACCTTATAACAGCACTTCCGCTGCATAGAAACCCTATTACAGCATCATTAATGCTTCTAAGCCTGATGCATACAGGCATTAAATAAGCACTATATTGGCTTTATATTCGAATACAGGGCATGTTTAAATGCCATCCAGTGTTTTGACAGATATACCACGTGCTTTGTGTTTGCATATAGTGGTAAGAGAGAGTCAAACATAAATCTTCTCACTACTACAATTGCAGGTTTTATGACGGGGAAAAGTGATGGTTTAAATTGGCCTTTTTTCTTTCAGGAGCAGGAAAACAACTCAACAATACGGGTATCGCAGGTTCGAGACGCAAAATGAGGAATTTCATCATCATAAAACGAGGATCAAAATGTGGCAATTGCAAGTCCTCAAAAGGATGAAAACTACCAAAACGAATATGTCTGATACGGAGAAGTACTATCTGTATCATTTTATTACATTTTTTGCATACTATTAGAGGTTTCCGTTTTCATCCATTCATTTATTTACCTCGTGTACCAGTTGCTTGGCCGCATACGTGAAAGCTCTCTGGCTGCGTACGCGAAAGCACAAAATATTCGCCCTAAAAACCTGGCGAAAACAACTGACGTTTCTCACGTGGTCTTACATCAGCATTAGTGGTACAGAGAAGCACGGTTATATCTTGGCACTATAATGGCACGCTATTTCGCCTTTGATGGCATTATAATAGCATTATATGCGTATATAAAACTGACATGCATCAAATGATTACCCTATATGCACATATAATGCTGTTACCGTGCCGCATTATCGTGCTTACTGGTTACTTGGGTAAGCTGTTTTAAGCCGTTTTTAGCCTTTTTAAGCCGTTTTTAGACTGTTTTTAGCTGTTTTAAGCCGTTGTTAGACGTTTTAAGCCATTTAAAATTTTCAATTTTTCGAATTTTCAAATTTAGGCCATTTTAAGTCATTTTAAGCCGCTTTTAGCCGTTTTAAGCAGTTTTTATCCGTTTCAAGCTGTTTAAGCTGTTTAAGCTGTTACAATAAATATTATTTTCAAAACTGACAGCATGTGGACAGAGCCATCTGCATGTCGATCGAAAGATTTACTAACGTATAAACACGCGAAATTATTAGGCTCCACTGAACTCCAACTGATTTCCTTCTGTGGGGAGACAATGGGGAGGCGAATCTGAACAGGTAAAAGGGAGATGAAAGCAGGCTTTTGTATTCGGGATCGCGCCACATTGACCGCTACAGTTCGGGTGATCATTTCAGTTAAGATTGTCGAAGCTAGCAGAGGTGAAAAATCTAAGTGGAAAAATTTAAGAGCGAACAATTTAAAAGTATACGGATATTTAAAAGGTCCAAAAGAGTGTATTAAACTAGGTAGTTGCTTCATCAGCCATAAGAGGAGGATAATAGAAGTATAATCCGTACAATATGAAGGTTGCAAACCCGTGGTTTTTTTTGGTTAGGTTTGGTAAACCACGACACCACCTGAGTTTCAGGACCATTCGGTAGCCCCTTGGTTGAAAAAGCAACAAGGATTTCCATCTCCAAACCCACCCACGGCCACGAGGTAACGCCACCCACAGCGGCTAAACAGAAGCGGTGTCCAGGCTAGCAAGAACTGTCCACAGTATATCTCCTTGAATATACTGCGACCGGGTTACCCAGTTAACGTGGGTAGATAGTGTAACACGTG
Organism: Aedes aegypti; assembly: GCF_002204515.2. Lineage (NCBI taxonomy): Eukaryota > Metazoa > Arthropoda > Insecta > Diptera > Culicidae > Aedes > Aedes aegypti. The sequence goes on from NW_018736634.1 coordinate 47,335, forward strand.
ATTACACCGTACACCATACCGAGACGACGCCTAGCCAAAACACCAGCCGATTGTGACTTACAACGCCACCTGTGAGTTTTCATCAGAACGTCACCGTTCGAAGCACCGTAGGAGGGGGAAACTTGGTTCCAGTTACCTTCGTCGACGCCCCAGAAATCCAGGTTAGATCAAACCAATGTATTTAGTTTAAGAAACAGGGCACATATATAGTCCCGGGATAAGTTAGGAGCAAACGGGAGCCGAGAATACATGTCATAGCTATGAGATTCGTTGTTTTCTCCTCTTCCCAGCCCACGCAATCTTTCTTGAAGTGACGGTTCGTGTAAATAGATACCTAGGGTAGGTGTACCAGTTATGGCCATAGTGGTTCCCTATTTCGCCATACGTGATATCTTGAATGCCTTCACATTTTGAAAAATCTTTTGTGTTTTAGCAGTAAAATAAAGGATAAATCTTGATGTTTAAACATTCAAAAAGATTAAAAATGTAAAAGCTATCCAAATTTTGCATATGGCCAAATAGGGAACCACTATGGCCATAACTGGTACACTTTCCCTATAATTATATTTATTTAGCTTTTTTCAACTTTTTTAACCTTAGTCAGATATTTAATCTCCGGAGTCTTTTCGTGTGGGTGTTCATTTGGAACTAAGTGTTTGAGCGATACGACTGACCCGCCTTAGGGAAAGAGTCTCAGGCCGGACTGAAACATACGTTCGTGGTCTTCCGTTGACGGAAAAGGCGCTTAAGCTGCGAATGATTAAGAGCTTATTTCATTCGTTACAAAGCGTTTAAAGCCGTTTTGAGCTGTTTTAAGCCGTTTCAAGATGTTTTAAGCCTTTTTAAGCAATTTTGAGCCGGTTTTAGCCGTTTGAAGCTGTTTTCAGTCGCTCTACCCAACTAACAATTTTAGCGCTTTAAGCCAAAAGTATTTGCTTTGTGCTGTATTACAGTTGAATTGAAGCAGCGAACGCAGCAAAAAAAGAAAGCTGTCAAAAATAGAACGATTAGCGTTAATACAGCTGTAACGCAAACGTTTTGCAGCTACAAATCTTAGATGAATAAAGTTCGTCAGTTATCGCTTTTGCTGCTTTCAACACCGTAAAAGATAGCAACCTAATGATGTGGAATAAAACTCGCCATCATCAATCCGGCTGCTTCTATACAATATGATTTGTTATGCTGCTCAATATATATTTAAGAAGCACTTTGTCATTAGTTATACAGCGAGCATACAGCAGTATGCTGTAAAACAACAACTTGTGGCGCATCTACTCAGCTTGTTGGATGTAAACATTGCGTTTGACGGTTCGCACCCTTTTGCAGCCTGATGAAGTGGTGTAAGCGCGACTATGGCATCTTTTACGATCATTATAAAATATTGTGTGAACCGTTTTCGATGTTGAACAAAACGGTGTGTTTTCTTTGCCTTTCGATATAGATTGTGGTGGCAACAAGGACAGCGTCGAGACTTGTGGATGCAGAGATCGTGAGTTCGATTCCAGGCGGTGGCAGGTAACGTTGTGAACATTAAATTCAGATACTTATGATATGAATTCCGGAAGCTGTGAAACAGCTTGAAAATAATATTTAATCGATAATACAGCGAAGCTGTATAATAATTATTCAACAGTTGCAAAATGGTTGAGAAAGCGCCTTCCGAAGATGTTACACAGCCAGTGTTGTTCAGACTCATTTTCCCGAAAATAACATTTTCCGAACTACGAAGCCACGAACTACTACAACCATGCTCTATCCTCCTAAGATAGAAAAGCAGATGGTTAAACTTGAGTACTGCAAACAAAATCGATCAATTTTGATCCCAGAGAGCCACAATTCAAGTTTCGGTTAAATGAAATGAGTGAGTGAGTGAGTGCGAATCATTTCACCGAAACTTGAATTGCGGCCCACCGAGATCGAAACTGTCGGATCCCATGTGCAACACTCAAGCCCAACCACCTCCCCCTTCATCACAGGACTACAACGCACAGTTATAACAGTTCATGGCTTCACAATTCGAATTTCGGGGGAATGAGTCTGGTCAACACTGTACACAGCTACTTATCGTATAACTGTCGATATAGAGCAATGATCGGTATGAATAAGAGCTGCCAACACAGCTTAAAAGTAGCTGAGTAGATTCGCCAGATTTGTTGGTAAAAGGATCGCATAGAAGCTTTCGTTCTATGTACAGCGCCTTTACTCAGCATAAAGCCGTATAAAGAGGGCCTAGAGAATGTTTACATTTGCACTAAATGTTAGTTAGGTAAGCCGTTTAAAGCCGTTATTGCCGTTTTAAGCCTTTTTAAGCCGTTTAAAACCGTTTTTAGACGGTTTAAGCCGCTCTAAGCCGTTTAGAGCCGTTTTAAGCCGTTTAATGCCGTTTAAAGCCTTTTTAAGCCGTTTTAAGCTGTTTTAAGCCGTTTTAAACCGTTTTCGGCAAAGTTGTTTAGTAAGTTAAGAACTATCATTGTTCGAGCTAGTTGATTCAAAATTTTGCCACTAGGCGGCGCTAGTAAGCATGAAATTTTTGTTTTGCGGATGCTGTAGGATCTTGACTTTTTAGACAGGCACCTTCGGCAAAATTGTTCAGAAGCTCAGGGACTATCATTATTTCACAAAATCTCGAACTTTAAGTAATAAACAAAGAAAGAATTTAAGCTACTAAACAACTCTGACGAAGACGCCATCTTTCTAAGTGATCAGGCTCCAGAGATATTTGCGAAACAAATGTTTTATGCTCACTAGCGCCACCTGGTGGCAAAATTTTGAATCATTTAGCTCAAACAATGATAGTCCTTGAGTTACCGAACAACTTTGCCGAAGACGCCATCTTCCTAAGTGGTCAGGATCCTGAGATCTGCGAAACAAAAGTTTCATGCTCACTAGCGCCACCTAGTGGCAAAATTCCGAATTTCTTGGCTAAAATAATGATAGCCCTTGAGTAACCGAACAATTTTGCCGAAGACGTCATTTTTCTAGGTGGTCAGACTCCTGGGATATTCGCAAAAAAAAAATAAAAAAGGGAGGGTTTAAATTCCAACTGTTGCCGTTTTTTTATATACTTTTAAGCAACCTGGTTTTTATGCTCCTTGCTCATGAGATCGTACGCTGCTCCCACAAAATTCTTCTTCTTTTTTCTATGATCATTTTTTGCTCATCATTAATCATTTATCACTCTATCCCTTTTTCCTCTTCTTGGTAGCCTCTTGCATTGAAGATGGTTTGCATACAAGTTCTTTCTTTTCTGTTTGGAACATAAACCACTGCGACCAATGCTTGATATTTTGCAGTACACTACCCAGTATGGAATCGTTGCAATACTGAGTATTGCAGCACTTTTAAGTTTAGCATCACCCAAAATCCAGTGATAAAAGTTTTTTCAACAAAAATAAAAAAATCGCAGGGGCTCAAAGACGTATTTTTTAAGATGACCTCAAAAATACATTGTTCTAGCACTTCAAAATCACGAGATAATATTCATTTTAGGTGATGCTAAACTTTTCATGGTGCTGCAATTGGTACCTCGCGTACCTGCAGGAATTTTTTGTGTGATGCTTGGCATCCTGCCCAGCAACTCCTATCCCTGCCTTCCCGTGGTACTGGCCGGGATTACGCGTAACCTTAGGGAACATCGGGTAATCAATCCCGGTGGGAATTTTGGTCATATTCTGGCAGGGAAAGGGGGGGGGGGAGTTTGCGTCTGTACTTCGTGTTAGGAGCGGCTTACAACAGCATCTGTTCCCTATGTCATGGGCGGCTGATCATCGTCCGAGTGCCAGAGAAAGACTCTAAGCTAAACTGCGCACTATGGTCCTACGAACGTGGCCCTCCGGAAATCTGGGGGGTTGGTGTCAGGATCTGCAAGCCAACCGTAAAACACATCATCATAGCAGCGTCAATTAGAGAAAATGGACCAGAACAATCGGCAAAGACCACAGCGACGGAAATATACTAGCGATTGGAAACTCGGTACGTGGAACTGCAAATCTCTCAACTTCATCGCAAGCACACGCATACTCTCCAACGTACTGAAGACCCGCGGTTTCGGCTTCGTAGCGCTGCAGGAGGTGTGCTGGACAGGTTGGATGGTGCGAACGTTTAGAGGTAACCATACCATCTACCAGAGCTGCGGCAACACACGTGAGCTGGGAACAGCTTTATAGTGATGGGTGATATGCAAAGGCGCGTGATCGGGGGGTGGCCGATCAATGAACGAATGTGCAAGTTGAGAATCAAAGGCCGATTCTCTAACTTTAGCATAATCAACGTGCTTAGCCCTGACGATGACAAAGACGCATTTTACGCGTAGCTCGAACGCGAGTACGTCCCCTGCCCAAGCCACGAATCAAGATCATCATAGGAAATTTGAACGCTCAGGTTGGCTAGTAGGAGGAGCTCAGACCGTCGATTGGAAAGTTCAGCGCCCACCGGCTGACGAACCGAAACAGCCTACAACTGACAGATATCGCCGCCTCCAAGAGTATGGTCATTCGTAGCACCTATTTCCCGCACCGCCGTATCGATACTCCTGGAAATCACCCCTGCAGACAGAATCGCAAATCGACCACGTTTTGATCTATGGACGGTACTTCTCCGACATAACCGACGTCAGGACCTATCATAGCATTATCATGGTGATGCGCCCAAAACTATCCGTCATCAACGATGTATGACGACCGCCTCGGTACAATCTAGCGCGACTGAAACAAACAGGCCAATGCGTACGCGCAGCATTTTAAGGCAGCGTTGCCGGATGAGGACGAGCTCGATAGGAGAACTGCTGGAGGGCAGTAAAAGCAGTCATTAACGACACTGCCGAAAGCATTATAAGGTATGTGAAACGGAGCGCAAGAAACGATTGAACGTCTAGGCTAAGGACGATCTTCGGCGGCGTGCAAGGGAACGATGTGTGGCGGCGAAGAATGAACCACGAACTCGCCCAGCTCTATGGCGAGCACAGTATCCTGAAGGGGGCTAAAGCTGGAAGGATACGCTGGATAGGGCATGTTGCAAGAATTCTTTTGTCCGGCTCATGTAAAAACGACGTTCGCTTCGTATCGGAATAAGAAGGTGTGGGGCGCAGCGAGCTAGGTGGATTAACCAGGTGCAAGGATGGAGAGAAACGGCCATGAACCGAGTGAATTGGTGAAATATTGTTGGCGAGGTTTTATCAAGCTATTTGATGTAGAACCAAATAAAGATATAATAGATGGCGAACGTTAGAAGAGAGACGGCATGGGAAGTGAAGGAAAAAAAGAAAAGTCAAAGAAAAAAATAGAACATGAAAATAAGAATATATTTCAAAACAGTGACATGGCGATCATATACCATATCATATATCCAACTCGTTACCAACTATACTAATAATCTACAGAGAAAATAGTTACATGTTAACATTTAACGCTTCCGTATAGTATGCTTGCCTTTATTGAACTTTTGCCAAACTTAAGCTGAAGATAAATCGAAGCCAAACCTCAAATCCTCAAGAGCACGAATCTGGAGAACCGAACATCCGTTTGAGCTGAAAACTTAATCGATTGGTCACCACCAGCGAGTAACCAATCAATTAAGTTTTCAACTCAAACGGGTGTTTGGTTCTCCAGATCCGTGCTCTTGAAAATTTGAGGTTTGGCTTTGATTCATCTTCACCTTAAGGTGATTATAAAGCGAACCCAAATTTTGAATTTTCAACTGCACAAGACGAGAGAATCTGACAACAGTTCGCGTTGAAAACCAATTAAATTGCTTGCTTGCTGGTGGTGACCAATGGGATAGATTTTCAACGCGGAGCGCTGTTTGGTTCTTAAGCCTTGTGCTCTTGAAAATTTGAGATGTGGCTTCGTTCTATAATCACCTTAAAGTTAGGTTTTCATGAATCGTGATAATTCCTAATAAAGAAAATGTTGCCTTATCAAAAACAAAACCGACCAATGCACAGAACAAAATTCGTGTGATGGAAAGTTATGCACTTCATGCAATGTTTCTTTGATCGCGTAATCTATATAGAACGCATACTAAACAAGCTGACACAGTAAAGCAGGATTTAAAAAGGCAAAGCCATGTTTGCCACCGATGTGCATCTGGAATGTGCGGACGTAGAGTAGCTTGTTCATGAAAATCAAGAGGGCTAAAAAGATCAAAAAATTTCCTACCCATCATCGCCGTTCGTGGAGTGGAGAGGCAAAACTGTTTCGAGCGTTGTGTTTTCCGCCTTTTTCACTTTTTGCATTTTTCAGTGTGTATTTCCACAGGGTGCTGTTTTTCGCTGCATTTCTATGTGGGCATGTGTATGCACATATTTGCTGTTCAGAACTCTTGAACATGAATGAGGACGACGTGTTGCTTGTATGAGAATTGATTGTTTGTGATACTTTCACTGAGTAGCCGCTTGAAAAAAGAGAAAGGCGTTTGTGCTTTATATATTGTACGTGAAAATCATTATTATGTCTTCTTTTCTTGTGGCGTTTGGGATTGCAATTGTATGGGGGAAATACCCTAGTACAGGGCACCAAAGGCCAAACAAAATATAGCTCTACAGTAGTGTCTATAGTTATACTTTCATAAGGAATTGACAAATTGTCAACTCAAAACCAGAACTTCATTGATTTCTACCCGTGAAAGTAATATTTTTTTCATGAAACAATATATATTATTGCATAAAATTAACTAGGGTGAAATAGATCATAATATAACAAAACAAGTTCAAGAATAAAAAATCCTTATCTACTAAATTTGGGTCATTGTTATGCTATATGATTGCAAAAATGAGTTCAGAAATTCACACTTAATCTCACGCAAACAAAAAAAAACATAACTCAAAATCTATATATATAGGCTTAGCACCAGCGGATTGTTTAGTACCGTTATCTGGTGGCAAATTGATCACAATTTTACAACTTTTTGTTGTGTTATCCTACGGAATTCAAATATTGTCAAATAAAGGAGATTGGGCAAAAATGTATGGAGTTTGGTCCCGGAATGTACACGGATGACACATATATCATTTGAAAGATCTAAACGAGACAAAAAAAAGTTGATATGGGGCCAAAAATATTCGTCGTGGGAGAAAAAAGTTATGTGTGCTGGAATGGTGTAAAAAGAGGTATGTTTTGGACAGATTTCTATTTAATAATATTTGCTTGCGCTAATGTTATGAATTCGTGCCTATTTATGTGCTTGGTTGGTAAATGGCTGGGCATGGCGTACCATTGGTACCTCGCGTACAGGAAGGAATAAAATAGACCCCTTTGTGCGGTCCTTAGCCTCTTGCCCAGCAACTCCTATCCCTCCTCCTCGCGGTACTGGCCGGGGTACGAGTAACCTTAGGGAAGATCGGGTAACCAACCCCCGGTGGGAACTTTGGTCGTATGCTGACAGGGAAGGGGGGGTTTGCTTTTGCTTTTGCTTCTGCAAACCTTGAGCGTCTGTACTCCATGTTAGGAGCGGCTCACAACAGCGTCTGCTCCCCATGGCAGGGGCGGATGATCATCGTCCGAGTGCCAGAGAAGGACTCTAAGCTAAACTGCGCACTATGGTCCTCCGAACATTTAGGGGAAATGGTCCTCCGGAAATCTAGGGGGTTGGTGTCAGGCCCTGCAAGCCAGCCGTAAAAAAATCAAGCAACGAATAATCAACGAGAGAATACGAACCGGGACAATCGGCGAAGACCACAGCGACGTAAAGGGACTAGCGATTGGAAACTCGGTACTGTAGGAATTTCTCGGACTCCAAATAACTCGAACCATACATTTTCACAAAAGCACAAAACACATTTATTATATTAGGTTTTTTTTTACATCACCGCGTCAACAAAACACTACCATCTTCTAACTCGTCATTCTTCAAACTGACTACCCACTCAATCAATCGGGAAGTCCACGATCTCTTTTCTCTTTCGCTCTTCGTCATTCATCTCCCATGCAAGCCACGCTTCTCGTCAAGCTCTGTTTTCGTTCCATTCGTTCCGAATGATGGATTAGGATTTCCGTACGCATTTTATTCTTTAAGGCGGTAACTTCACTGATGCAAGTTGTATAGATAAATTCGAGTCGAATATTTTTCCTTATACACCATCTTATTCCTACAGCTACGTGGAACTGCAAATCTCTCAACTTCATCGGGAGCACACGCATACTCGCCGATGTGCTGAAGGACCGTGGATTCGGCATCGTAGCGTTGCAGGAAGTGTGTTGGAAGGGATCAATGGTGCGAACGTTTAGAGGTAACCATACCATCTACCAGAGCTGCGGCAATACACATGAGCTGGGAACAGCTTATATAGTGATGGGTGATATGCAGAGGCGCGTGATCGGGTGGTGGCCGATCAATGAGAGAATGTGCAAGTTGAGGATCAAAGGCCGGTTCTTCAACTCCAGCATAATAAACGCGCACAGCCCTCACTCCGGAAGCACTGATGATGATAAAGACGCTTTTTACGCGCAGCTTGAACGCGAGTACGACAGTTGCCCAAGCCACGACGTCAAAATCATCATAGGAGATCTAAACGCTCAGGTTGGCCAGGAGGAGGAATTCAGACCGACGATTGGAAAGTTCAGCGCTCACCGGCTGACGAACGAAAACGGCCTACGACTAATTGATTTTGCCGCCTCCAAGAATATGGTCATTCGTAGCACCTACTTCCAGCACAGCCTTCCGTACCGATACACCTGGAGATCACCACAGCAGACAGAATCGCAAATCGACCACGTTCTGATTGATGGTCGGCACTTCTCCGACATTATCGACGTCAGAACCTATCGTGGCGCTAACATCGACTCCGACCACTATCTGGTGATGGTCAAACTGCGCCCAAAACTCTCCGTCGTTAACAACGTACGATACCGACGGCCGCCCCGGTATAACCTAGAGCGGCTCAAGCAACCGGATGTCGCAGCGGCATACGCGCAGCAACTCGAGGCTGCATTACCGGAAGAGGGTGAGCTGGACGAAGCCCCTCTTGAGGACTGCTGGAGAACAGTAAAAGCAGCCATCAACGATGCAGCTGAGAGCAACGTCGGACGGAGTCGACGGAACGATTGGTTCGACGAGGAGTGCCAGGAGGTTTTGAAGGAGAAGAATGCAGCGCGGGCGGTCATGCTGCAGCAAGGGACCCGGCAGAACGTGGAACGCTATAAACGAAAACGGCTTCAGCAGACCCGCCTCTTTCGGGAGAAAAAACGCCGCCTGGAGGAGACGGAGTGCGAGGAGATGGAACAGCTATGCCGGTCCCAGGAAACGCGTAGGTTCTATCAGAAGCTCAACGCATCCCGCAACGGCTTCGTGCTGCGAGCCGAGATGTGCAGGGATAAGGATGGGAGCATTCTGACGGACGAGCGTGAGGTGATCGAAAGGTGGAAGCAGCACTTCGACGAGCACCTGAATGGTGCTGAGAGCACAGGCAATGAAGGACGGGACAACGGAGGAAATGCCTTCGTCAGTACTGCGGAAGATGGAAACCAACCAGCCCCCACTTTGAGGGAGGTTAAGGATGCCATTCACCAGCTCAAGGATAATAAATCTGCTGGTAAGGATGGTATCGGAGCTGAACTCATAAAGATGGGTCCGGAAAGGCTGGCCATTTGTCTGCACCGGCTGATAGGCACAATCTGGGAAACAGAACAGCTACCGGAGGAGTGGAAGGAAGGGGTAATCTGCCCCATCTACAAGAAAGGCGACAAGTTAGATTGTAAGAACTTTCGAGCGATCACCATTCTAAATGCGGCCTACAAAGTATTATCCCAGATCATCTTACGTCGTCTGTCACCCGTAGTAAACGAGTTCATGGGAAGTTATCAAACCGGCTTCGTTGACGGCCGATCGACAACGGACCAGGTCTTTACTGTACGGCAAATCCTCCAAAAATGTCGTGAATACCAGGTCCCAACGCATCACCTTTTCATCGATTTCAAGGCGGCATACGACAGTATCGACCGCGTAGAGCTATGGAAAATCATGAACGAGAACAGCTTTCCCGGAAAGCTCACGAGACTGATGAGAGCGACGATGAAAAGTGTGCAAAATTATGTGAAGGTTTCAGGCGAACACTCCAGTTCGTTTGGATCCCACCGGGGACTACGACAAGGTGATGGACTTTCGTGCCTGTTGTTCAATATTGCGCTAGAAGGTGTTATGCGGAGAGCCGGGCTTAACAGCCGGGGTACGATTTTTACGAGATCCAGTCAATTTGTTTGCTTCGCGGATGATATGGACATCGTCGGCCGAACATTTGAAAGGTGGCAGACCTGTACACCCGCCTGAAACGCGAGGCAGCAAAATTTGGACTGGTGGTGAATGCGGCCAAGACAAAGTACATGCTAGCTGGTGGGGCCGAGCGCGACAGGGCTCGCCTAGGTAGCAGTGTTACGATAGACGGGGATACGTTCGAGGTGGTCGACGAGTTCGTCTACCTTGGATCCTTGATGACGGCTGACAATAACGTTAGCCGTGAAATACGGAGGCGCATCATCAGTGGAAGTCGGGCCTACTATGGCCTCCAGAAGAAGCTGCGGTCAAAAAAGATTCACGCCTGCACCAAATGTACCATGTACAAAACGCTCATAAGGCCGGTAGTCCTCTACTAGCATGAAACGTGGACGATGCTCGAGGAGGACCACCGATCTTCGGCGGTGTGCAGGAGAACGGTGTGTGGCGGCGAAGGATGAACCACGAGCTCGCCCAACTCTACGGCGAACCCAGTATCCAGAAGGTGGCCAAAGCTGGAAGGATACGATGGGCAGGGCATGTTGCAAGAATGCCGGACAGCAACCCTGCAAAGATGGTATTCGCTTCGGATCCGGTTGGTACAAGAAGGCGTGGAGCGCAGCGAGCTAGGTGGGCGGATCAAGTGCGTATCGGTTTGGCGAGCGTGGGGCAGAACCGAGGATGGAGAGATGCGGCCACGAACCGAGTATTGTAGCGTGAAATTGTTGATTCAGTGTTATCTGTGTAGATGTTAACTAAATAAATGAATGTATGTGCTTAGGAATGTTTTATCTTAATTGTAAATATTTTAAAAATGTTGTGATTTGACACAGATTTCTGAACGTTTTGAGTTGCTGAAATGTGAATACTTAAATCATACGGAGATAAATAATATAAAGATATAGGTATGAGCGTTTGACAAACACGTCACTTTAGGTAACAGTTGGACACAAATATCAAATCGTATTATCCTATTTCAGTATTTCAGCAATATGTTTGTATAAACCGGTGGTTTACTCAGGAAGGTTTTTCAGACTATATCCGTTTTAACATTACAGTGGTTCCTTGTGGTATTGTGTACTATACTGGAAGAAATACCTCGCTTATCGTACACAGCTTTAGCGTGCTGGAAATCCGCGTGACAGTTACCACACTAATATCTTTGATATCAATAACATTATACTAGCTATTGCTTTTTAGAGAAGGAGATCATTTGAACTAGAAGTAACTGTAGTGTTTGACTGTTTGCTGCGAACAAGCTGCCAATAATCCGAGCAGAACCACTTTAGTTTGCTATCAATGTCAGCTCCATTGGCGATGCCTGAGCACATGTGGCTCTACAAATGCTTCACTAAGAACGCTAAATACTCATAAGGATGTCAATAATGCGAATGTTTAGAAGTAATCATACCATCTTCCAGAGCTGCGCGACACACTTGAGCTGGGATCAGCTTTCGTCGTGATGAACGACATGCAAAAACAGGAGATCGGATGGGGTTGACCAACAAAAGAATATAGAAAGAAAAGATCAACTGATGATGACAAAGACGCAGCTGGAACGCAAGTAGGACCGCCACCCATGATTCCACGCCAAGATCATTATAGGAGATTAAATCGCCAAGATGAGGAATTGAGATGGACGATTGGGAAGATCAGTGCTCTTGGACTGGCAAACATGAATGTCCTATGTTTGATTGTTTTGCCGCCTCTAAGAATACGGTCATTATGGTCTAGCTCCTACTTCCAAGACAACCTCCCGTACCAATGGTGATCGCCAGTTATTCACAGCAAGTGGAATCTCGAATCGATCAAGTATTGCTTGATGATTGCACATCTCCGACATATTCAACGTCAAAATCTATCGTGGTTCTAACATTCACTCTACCCACTACCTGATAATTGTAAAAATGTGCTTCAAACTTCCTGCCGTTAACAGTGAACGGTACCGACGCCCGCTTCAGCATGACCTTCAGCGTCTGAAGAAGACGGTTGTCTCCACAGTATTCTACATCTCTAGCAAGCGTAACCGGCATAGGTTTTGATTGCTGAAACCTTTCTTGGCTGTTGTACTACAGTAAAAATAGCCATCATCTCACAGGTGGAGTAATTGTGCGTTGAACGTAGTCCATGGTACGATTGCTGAAGGGTGTAGAATTATTCTAGAGGCAAAGATTGTGAAGCACCATACACATAAGCGGAAGCAGCAGACTTGAATTGATGACACAGGACCGGAGGTTCAAGGCAAAGGAGAGCATTTCTACGTTCGAATGTTGGACAAAAGCAGCCAACCAGATCCCATTTGAGTGAAGGATAACGTTAAACAGCTCAAGAATAACACAGCAATTGCTGTGGATGGTATATGACTGGAACTCATCAAAATGAGCCCGGAAAAGTTGATCGCTTGTCAGCATCGGCTGATAGTAAGAACCTGGCAGACATAACATCTACAAGAGGAGTAGACCCAAGGGGTTAAATACTCTATCTACAGAAAACGTTAGTGCTTATCTATCTGTGTTTTCTTCTATCTGTAATACTAGTATAGAGATTGTCAAGGGCTTGAACACAAGTTACTGGAGGGCAATAGACGAAGAAAGAGATAGGAGATAATATATGATATGCACTCATTGGATAAAATAACGTCATTGGACTCCACGGATTTTGTATACCAACTCGTAAAACGATAATGATTGACATTTTAACGATAATGATTGACATTTTAACTTAAGACTGGTTGGATACCGTACTACGGTGATACTAAACATCCTCGTATGCAGTATATACATGAAATCCTAAAACTACGCATATGTTACTGCGTAGCATTTATTCTTGCCCTTTCTCCATATAAGGGTTCATGGGAGAATATTAGAGTTACACTAATTTTAGTTGATATATTTAACAAATGTTTTCAATTAGCATATTTTCCTGACAAATGGAAAAATGCTAAGGTTATTCCAATTTTAAAACCAGACAAAAATACTGCAGAAGCTTTTAGCTATCGTCCAATCAGTTTGCTTTCCTCCATCAGTAAACTTTTTGAAAAGGTTATTTTGAACAGAATGATGGCCCACATCAACGAAAGTTCAATTTTTGCCAATGAACAGTTCGGGTTCCGCCATGGACATTCGACCACTCATCAACTTTTACGTGTAACAAATTTGATCCGTTCCAACACATCTGAAGGCTATTCTACTGGTCTTGCTCTTCTAGACATAGAAACAGCATTTGACAGTGTTTGGCATGAAGGTTTGATTGTAAAATTAAAAAACTTTAATTTTCCAACATACATTGTTAGAATAATTCAAAGTTATCTGTCAAATCGTACACTTCAGGTTAATTATCAGAACTCCAGCTCTGAAAGACTTCCTGTAAGAGCTGGTGTTCCTCAAGGCAGCATTTTGGGACCAATATTATACAATATTTTCACATCTGACTTACCTGAGTTACCTCAGGGATGTCAAAAATCTTTGTTTGCGGATGACACAGGCCTCTCCGCCAAAGGACGAAGCCTGCGTGTCATCTGTAGTCGATTGCAAAAAAGTTTGGATATTTTTTCTTCATACTTGCAAAAATGGAAGATTTCTCCTAATGCTTCCAAAACTCAACTAATAATATTCCCACATAAACCAAAAGCTCTGTATTTGAAACCTTCAGGTAGACATGTTGTCACGATGAGAGGGGTTCCAATAAATTGGTCAGATGAAGTTAAGTATCTAGGGCTCATGCTAGATAAGAATTTAACTTTCAAAAATCACATTGAGGGCATTCAAGCCAAATGTAATAAATATGTAAAATGTCTCTATCCCCTTATTAATAGAAAATCAAAACTTTGTCTTAAGAACAAGCTTTTGATATTCAAACAAATTTTCAGGCCAGCCATGTTGTATGCTGTACCAATATGGACTAGCTGTTGTAATACCAGGAAGAAAGCTCTGCAGAGAATTCAAAATAAAATTTTGAAAATGATTCTGAGGCTTCCTCCCTGGTATAGTACCAATGAGTTACATAGAATATCCAATGTTGAAACATTGGAACAAATGTCAAATAAAATAATCAATAATTTTAGGCAAAAATCGTTACAATCTTCTATTGCCACGATTAATGCGTTATATGTTTAGGTTAAGTTAGGTTAAGTATATTAAAAACTTTTTTTTTTCTCTTATAAGCAGGTGAAATCAACTCACCTGTAAAAAAACTGAACTGCTACGTCAAATGAAATGTAATATGTTGTTAACAAAATGTTAACTAAATCTTAAATTTGTTTTACCAAATTAGGATGATAGTGTTGTCTAATAACACAGAACACCTAGATATAAGAAATGAATGTAATGTTTGGAATGATACTAATAAAGAAATTAAAAAAAAAAGAGTTACACTAATTTTTATGAATTTTTAACGGTTAACGACCAATTTGACGTATATTGAACACGAATGAATTATCAGATGTTTTTAATTGAGCATCATTGAGTGTGTGTAGGAATACAATATGATTAGCCCATGGTAGTGTGCCGTTTTATAACGACTTCACTTATTGACATAACCTTTTATAAATTTAAAGTAAACACACTACAACTCATCAATCTAATCCAGGCCGGCCTAACCTTTTTGGTTTATTTTAACATAAATGGTTGATCCGTTTGCAATATTAATCTGACCAGAGAAATTATTACCTTTAATGAAAATATTTAAAATCACTAGCTTTAAACTCTATATGTTGCTTATCTAGACAGATAGGCTTATTTCGTCTGCGACTTACAGACTTCTTCAATGTCGAGTGCGCGACTTTGGGCAGGCCTGATTTAAGCCATGTTCCCAATTCTACTGTATAATTGGAATCATTGGAAAATATTAATAAACATGAAGCTTTCTTAAGATAGTTGCAAGCCAATAATATTAAACAATTACATACAGCCATAAACATAAACAGATATACAAATATATAGGGCACTGCTCTGTTACGATTTTATACGGCATTTTTACTCCTTCTTGCATTGTTGTTCACAATTATTTTGAAAAAGTGAAAGATAGAGGAAGACTTTTACGCAGAGCTCTATACGGTATGTCTACATAAAAAACTAGAGCTTATACAAATAATGTAAAATATCTTTACATATACAGAACATTAAATTAAAATAACTAGAGCTTATACAAATAATGTAAATTTTTGCCGATGAAAGATTTTTTAATATGCCGCAAGTTTTTTTTGACTACCAAGGCTAACTTTTAGTGAAAATAGATCGGAGGTTCATGCAAGTTCGATAATATTTGTGTTTCAGCACACCGTGTGACTGTAATACAAATAAGTTTAAAATCATCATTAGACATTCGTAATCTAGAAAAAAAAAATGGAATGTCTGTGGTGCCAATGAAACGTTCAGCATCCTTGGTAGGAAATGTTGTTTGGTACCGACCTGATTAAATTCGCCCCGGTGAATCAATTTGCCCCCGGATTACTGACTTTTCGAATAGTATTGCTTACTCCTTAAAAGAAATTGTGAATAGGGGAGGTATACCAGTTTTGGCCACCCTAAGGAAAAATATTGTTTATACATAAATCAAACCACCTTTGGTTACTGTCAATACATTAAACGAAAGCTTTCAATGCATGCTCAGCAGGGAAAATATAAAAAACTTATCAGAAACTTTGTTTTTGCATTAAAAATGGGGGTGGCGGATACTGGACCACTTGCACCAGTATTCGCCACGATTTTAATTTCGGTTCCTGAATTCGCCACCTTCCTTGATTTCTTATGGAGGGTGGCGAATCAGGAACATCATGGCAAAAAGTATGTGCAAAGGAGCAAAAATTTTGAGGAAAATGATTGTTTTCTATTATTTTCTGAGAATATTTTGCGGTTTCCAAGAATGTTTCCGTATCATGTTAAAGCAATTTAGCGAACTCTAAACAATTGGCAACCATATATGTCGTAGAACGGTATATAATCCGGGGTGGCGAATAACTGGTACATGGCGAATACCGGTACACCTTCCCTATATCCATACAAAACTAATTTTATATGAAATTTAATTGAAAATAAGCATTAGGCATCTATGAACTAGAAAGCATGGAATGTCGGTGATACCAATGTGACATTCTGCATCCTTGGGGCGATTTTTTGTATGAAAATTTAAAAGAAATTGTATGGCGCGTAAGCAAACTCAATCTCAATCTTACATAATTTCGTGACGGTCGAATTAGATTTTCAACTGACACCCAGTATATTGCCGTAAGACGTAGTTAACGTCAAAAGAAGAATGCGCAAATAAGCAGAAATCGGTCTTTTTCTTTGATTGTTTGTAAGCGTTTCAAAAATGCTAAAATTGTGTCAATTTTTAATATTCGAATAAAAAGCCTCAAATGTTCTTGATTCAAATGAAAACCGCTCTTACATGAAGTGTCATACTAATATTCTTTAGTTTTGCATTCATTTTGCTTAACTGATTGACAGAAATTATGATATTTTGTTTAGTATGTGGTAGGTTACGCACTATCAAAGTTATCCCTATTATCAAAGATATCCCGTTTTACGGTAATCAAAAGTTAAATTTAAAGAAATACGTGGAAAACCCCCAAATGTAGGCTATTTCCTAAGGAATTTTCTGATATCTAACAAAAATTCAATTTTATCAACCGTATGAACAAATTGGTACCGTAAAACGGGGTAACTTTGATAATGCGGGTAATTTTGATAGTGCGAGACCCACAACATATTAAAAGAAATAACGAAGTTTCTGTTAATCAGTTAAACAAAACGAATACAAAAGTAAAGAGTATTAGTATGACATTTCATGTCAAAGCTATTTTCGTTCGAATCAAGTGCATTTGAGGAGTTATATGCAAATATTAAAAAAAATATAAGTTTTTAGCATTGTTTGCAACGCTTACAAACAATCTGTTCTACGATCATAAGTTGATGAAGTAATAATGAGTTCGTCACTTATCCTTGACAGCCTAGTTATAGTAGAACATGGATTCGATCTCAAATCTCTTAGCGAAAACCATTTTCACAAACTGGGAACAAGTCAGAAATTTCCATATAGCTTTAAACGCCTAGAGGTATGCAACGCCCTACAAATGTTCCGTAATTCATTCAATTTTGTTCGATTTATACTCCATCATCGAAGTTACCCTAAAACAGAAAACCGACTTTGGATTATATGAAAAATAAAATATCCATTCAGAATAAATATTTTGACAATCTATCAAGTGCAAACGATAACTAGGATGTCGGTGCTTGTTTTAAAAATACAAAATTGTAATTCTTCAAAACAAAATGCATAAATATTAAAGTTTTCTTCGAAAAAAAAGTAAGAGGTTGTTTCCGAGATACGACCGCAAAGTGACGTTAGATAACTTTAGTTTCTATTTCCTGGCATGAGACCGTTACGAACTTATGAAAGATTTCTAAGAGAACAGCACCAATTTTCGACCCAACACTAATTTTCGACCGATTTTCGATGATTTTCGACCGACCGATTTTCGATACGGTTTTGGCCTACTTTGTATGAAAATCCGAAAATTGGCACAGAATTCGAGGAGTTCTGTTTGATCTTTCGACCTTGACGCTTGCTTTTGCCGGAGCGAGCGACGAGGGCAGGATCAAATATGTCGCGCGTCGTTCTCGTAAGTGAAAAAGTGGCGTGATCGGGGAGTTCGGTTGGAGTAAGTTAAAAAGTGCCGCGATCGGTTCGTTCTTTTTGATCTTTCGACGACCTTGACGCTTGCTCCTGGGCAGTGCGTCAAGAAATCCCGAGCTGTCGTCCGTGTTTTTTTTCGGGTCGCGCGCCTATTTTTTTTTCTGAGTGCTAGCCGAGCAAACGAGTGAAGCTGAAAGTGGATTGTGGCTGTTCAGTCAAGGATAACGGATCAATTGGTGAGCTCGTTTCATGCTACTATTTCTAATCTATAAAATATGTATGACTGCACATTTAATCGTTAATATGATGTTTCAACAAACTATGGATGGTTCATCACTGTGAGTGTCGACACAAACTCTGATTCATGATTTATTTATGTTTAACATTTTTTTTTCAGAACACCCCTTATATACCTTAATTTTTGTAATTAAAAAACTTTGAATGGTTCGACACTACTAGTGTAGACTTGCGAAAGGTTCACTTTATTCAACAAACTTTGGATGGTTCGCCACTGTAAGTGTCGGCATAAGAATAAGAGTTTTCTATGATGTCCCAACCAATTGAGTCTTTTGTTCCTTTTCAAATGAGTAAAATATAATAACACTTGCTTTCGTACTGACAGCTGTAGGAATGTTACATTTAGGTATTTGTTCAACAAACTTTGAATGGTTCGTCACCTCAAGTGTCGGCATAATTTTCCTCTACATAGAAATTATATGAACAATTATATTTACGTATAAGCATGTATATTTCTCACAAATCATTGTTTATCATGGTCTAATCGCTTATCAAAGTGAATCCTTTGACCCAACGATCCTCCCCATTAACAAACATCCCTCCCAGTAACCTTTGTGGAGATGCAGAGGCAAACACGGTCTCCAAATAGCAAAGGTTACACACTAACATTCCTTCCCTCAATCCCACCTGACTGCAAGGACGTGGCCGGCGCCGTTATTGACCTTGTATAAATAGAGGCACTGAATTATGCACACTGAAGAAGATTATGGCCAATCCCAGCTGAACTTCTAGTTGATTCTTTGTGCATTTTCACTGACTTCGGTCAATCACGGAATAGCAACCATTGATATGTGTAGTCAGTCTAAGCTAAGCTAAGCTAAGCTAAGCTAAATCCGAAAATTGGCACAGAATTCTTGTAGGTCGAAAATAAGTGCTCTTCTAATAAACTTTCACACTATTTGTTGCATGTCAATTCTGTTCTCACCTATTATGAACATTTTGTGTTATTATTTGGTTGGTTCGATTAACACTTCAACCGGTCGATGGAAGAAGAAGCATGAGCGGTAACTTTTGCTCAACAAACAAATATTCCGCTTGAAGGTCCACGCATGATCCACTAAGATTGATTGCTTAAGTGGGTTCCGAAGCCTTTCGATACTCGTCGTATCCGTGGCGAACGCGCTTAAATTGCATTGAAGCACAATTTCAAACAACTGCCCTTTTCAGGGCCACAATTGATTAAATAGTTTATTTAGTTATCAATTATAGTTTCGGATGATTAGTTTTCAACGGAGATAAATGGCAAACAAAATTTAACATAGTTTCCCGTCGTTCGGGTCAGGCGGCGGTAGCATTTTCGCAGTCTTTTCTGCGTGCGTATTTCCATTCGATCGTTTAGGTTAGTTTTAGCTCTGTGTTCGACGAGTTGATACTGATCACTCTAGTATCATGTAGGTAGCGACGGCGACAACGGCATTATGCGATCATCTCTAAATGCGAAACAAATCGGGAGGGATTTTTTATTCAAGTGCCGTTCGCAATTTATTCGACTCACACTGTCGACGATTGCCCCGCGCGCGCACAATGGGAAATTTATTTCCCATTTATGGTTGCGTGCAAATGACTGACCAAAATCTGAACCAATCACATCCAATCATCAGTAATGTCGCTCTTCACGGTGGGAAATTCTCACAACTCTTTTAAAATGAAATTGTCGTCCTGAAAAGGACGGTTGGTGCTAGTCACCGTCAATCAAACTGGGTTTTCATTCCATTGGTATACAGAAACACACCCAAAGATCACCGAAGACGATTAAATTAAAATGCGCTCGGTAATTTGTGCTTCCTAGTTTCCTTGTCCATCCTTTTATTCGATGGTTTGCTCACTCCTCCGACGGTAATTATCAAGGTTTCTTTACGCATTCTCCACGAATTCGATGGGCTAGCTGGATGCCAAGGGCCATGATGAGCGATTACACGGAACCCGGAAGCTTTAAGCTTGGGAATAAACAGCAGCAGCAGACATGCTTCGATATTTCCCAATTTTTCAATAGTTTAGTCATGAGAATCAATAGTTTTCATTGTTGGAGTAGATTCGTAGAAAGATTTCCAATCGACTGGTGCAAGAATCTTGAAAATCTATCCGGGCGTTAGTAAGTTATTAACAGTCAAAACAGTGAACTTGAAAAGGCAGCTGACTGCCTTACTACTTCTATTATGGTGGCTTATAATGAAAGCTGTCCAACAAAGGTACGCTCTACTAGTAGAGATGTTCCTTGGTGGAATGATAGATTAGATAAACTAAGAAGAAATGCTCGTAAACTATTCAATCGGGCAAAACGTACATCGAACTGGTCTCAGTATAAAGAGGCTTTAACCAATTACAACATAGAGATAAGAAGATCAAAGCGGAAAAATTGGAGACACATGTGTGAAAGCATAGATAGTACTCCTGAGACTGCAAGACTTCAAAAGGTTCTTTCCAAAGACCATACCAACGGTCTCGGAACACTTAAAAAGAACGACGGGTCTTTTACTGAAAACACACAAGAAACTCTAGCGGATCATATATTTACATATTCTAAGATAGAATGGGCATTGGACACTTTTGATCCATTTAAAACCCCAGGATTAGATGGAATTTTTCCAATACACTTGCAGAAGTGCAAGGAAAACATTATTCCTACTCTGCTGACCCTATTCAAGTGCAGCTTTCTATTATGGTATATTCCAACCAAATGGAGACAAGTCCGAGTGGTGTTTATATCCAAAGTAAATAAAAAGGATAAAACATTGCCGAAATCATTTAGGCTAATAAGTCTTACGTCCACATTTTTAAAATTAATGGAGAAATTTATTGATGAGTATATTAAATCAGATATAATTAAGCATAAACCGTTAAATAGAGCTCAATTTGCCTTTCAGACTGGCAAATCCACGACAACGGCTCTCCATTCCTTAGTTACAAAAATAGAGAAAACTTTTGATTACAAAGAACTACTTTTGGCAGCTTTCCTTGATGTTGACGGTGCGTTTGACAACGCTAGCTTCACATCGATGAGAAGAGCCATGAGAAGTCGGGGTTTTTCAAAAAGTATTATTGATTGGATAGAAGAGATGCTGTCAAAAAGAGAGATATCAGCATATCTTGGTGATTCAGTTGTAAGGGTAAGAGCTGTTCAAGGCTGTCCCCAAGGCGGAGTTATCTCTCCCCTCCTCTGGTCCCTAGTTGTTGATGATCTTCTTATAAAACTGCAGCATCAAGGGTTTGAAGTAATTGGATTCGCGGATGATATCATCATTATTGTTCGTGGAAAATATGATGCAGTCGTTTCTGATCGAATGCAATCTGCGTTGAGCTACACTTTAAGGTGGTGCCAAAATGAAGGGTTAAACGTTAACCCTAACAAAACCACAATTGTACCGTTTACTAAAAGACGCAAAATCTCCATATCGAGTCTAAAACTAGGAGATGTTAGACTGTCTCTGTCTTCAGAAGTAAAATTTCTTGGAGTTATCTTAGATAGTAAGCTCAGTTTGAACAGACATGTTGAACAACAGATAGAAAAAGTAAGAAATGCTTTCTGGGGCTGCAAAAGAACTTTTAGTAGAAAATGGGGACTAAAACCAAGGATGATACTTTGGATTTATACAGCCATTGTGAGACCGACTATTACATATGCATCTGTTATTTGGTGGGAAAAAACCAAACAAATCTCAACTCAATCTAAATTGAACAAGCTGCAAAGATTGGCTGCAGCTGCATTAACTGGGGCGATGCGTAGCACTCCTTCTAAAGCTTTGGACGCAATGTTGAATCTACCTCCTTTGCAAGATTTTATACAAATGGATGCTGTTAAAAATGCTTCACGACTCAGAAGGTCCTCTACTATTAATAATAGCGATCTCAAAGGACATATGAGCATCGTAAAAACATTAAATATAAATCCAATATTTTCAATAAGCGAAGATTGCATGATGAAGCGAAACTTTTTCGATCATCTCTTTTGTGTTCCTGATATAACTCGTCAGGACTGGGAAGTGGGACAACCGAACTTCCGTTCTGGCTCAACAATCTTTTTTACAGATGGCTCGAAGCAAGATAACCTTGTTGGTGCGGGAATATCTGGTCCGGGAGTAAACGTTTCACTACCACTAGGTTGTTGGCCAACAGTTTTTCAGGCGGAAATTTTTGCCATCTTAGAATGTGCCGACATCTGTCTAAAAAGGCGCTATAAAAATGCTAATATCTGTATTTGTTCGGACAGTAAGGCAGCTCTCAATGCTTTAAAGTCGAACGTTTATACATCTAAACTGGTCTGGGAATGCACCATGCTACTGCAGCAGTTGTCCTGTCGCAATAAGGTCAATCTTTATTGGGTTCCTGGTCATTGTGGAATAGAAGGGAACGAGAAAGCTGATCAGCTAGCTAAAATAGGGTCATCCACTCAATTTATTGGACCTGAGCCTTATTTTGGAATAGCTCCATGTGGTCGTAAACTAGAATTAAAGAATTTAGAAAGGACAAAGATAAAACTTACCTGGACCAATACATCCGATTCCCGTCAGGCGAAACGATTCATAGAACCGGACGCCAGAAAAACACTAAGGTTAATAAACTTGAATAAACATGAGTTAAGTACTTATACTGGACTAATCACAGGTCACTGTCCTAGTAAATACCACTTAAAAATAATTGGAAAGTTGCAGGAGGATAAGTGTCGTTTCTGCAAGTTGGAGAGTGAGAGCTCTGAACATTTAATGTGCGAGTGTGTTGCACTTTACCGTAAGCGTTGTAGATATCTAGAAAAAGGCTTATTAGAGCCTTGGGAAATCTGGAACTCTCATCCCAAACAGGTACTAAGTTTCATACGGAATGCAGTACCTGATTGGGATACACGCCAACTGATGGGTGGATAGTCACTTCTTATAGTGATGAGTCCTCTCAGCGCGGCAAAAACAAAGAGGATGACACCACAAAAGATCAAATAAATGGTCGCAGTGGTAATATGTCCCCGACACTGGAAAAAAAAAACAGTCAAAATCTAACCACTTTTCGTGACGCGAGCGATTATTCGTTTTTCGAAATTGTACCCCAGTATGTTGCCGTATGACGTTATCCAACGTCAAAACCATGAAAAATGATCAATTTCACCCGAAATTACGGTACATGAATACTTCAAAACGTCAAAACCTTATAAAAGCAAGAAAAATGTGCTTTTCTATGAAAAATAAGACACACCTCGATATATCCCAATTTTTCAATAGTTTAGTCATGAAAATTAATAGTTTTCTTTATTGTAGTAGATTCGTAAAAAGATTTCCAATCGATTGGTGCAAGAATCTTGAAAATCTATCCGGGCGTTAGTAAGTTATTAGCAGTCAAAATCTAACCACTTTTCGTGACGCGAGCGATTTTTCGTTTTTCGAAATTGTACCCCAGTATGTTGCCGTAAGACGTTATCCAACGTCAAAAACTATCAAAGTTACCCCGTTTTACAGTACAAGTTTTGATGATGAAATCTGGTTTGGGAATATATTTTAAGCATCCTTACAATCTTTCAGATTCATACTATGCTAAAATCTCAATGTTAATGTAAATTGTAAAACTTAGTAGGGGTAACTTTGATAGTTTTTTCGAAGAAAACTTGAATATTTATGCATGCTGTTTCAAAGAATTTTAATTTATATTTTTAAAACAAGTACTGGCATCCTAGCTATCGATTGCAGTCGATAGATTTCCAAAAGATTTATTTTGAATGGATGTATAATTTTTCATATAATCGAAAGTCTGCTTTCTGTTTTGGGGTAACTTTGATAATGAAGTATGAATCGAACAAAATTGAATGAATAACGAACATTTGTAGGGCATTGCATACCTCTAGGAGTTTAACGTTATATGGAAATTTCTGGCTTAGATTACAAAAATGGTCCCAGTTTGTGAACATGGTTTACGCTAAGAGGTTTGAGACCGTATTCAAGTTCTATGATAACTAGGCTGTTAAAGATAAGTGGCCAACTATTCAAAACCACATCAAATAGTGATCGTAGAACAGATTGTTTGTAAGCGTTTCGAAAATGCTAAAATTGTGTCAATTTTCAATATTCGTATGCCTCAAATATTCTTGATTCAAATTAAAAACCGCTCTTACATGAAGTGTCATACTAATATTCTTTAGTTTTGCATTCGTTTTGCTTAACTGATTAACAGAAATTATGATATTTCGATTAGTATGTGGTGGGTTACGCACTATCAAAGTTACCCGCATTATCAAAGATACCCCGTTTTACGGTACATGATTTCGAAATTTTAGAAATAAACATTCCTTAACGCCAAAAACTTCACAACAAACAATTCGTCAACAGTTACATCAAATAACGTTCATTCACTGCAAGTTACATTGATATTTGTGCTCCATTAGGAAAAATAAAATCGTGTGACACGTAGATCAATTTCACCCGAATTCCCATTCCCTGCAGTGATCAACGGATCATCAAAATAACCAAAACGGCCGCTATGGAAAGCAAAGATAGCGCCACCGTAGCCTTGTGTGTTTGACAGAACAACAATGTAAAATCCCATGTACAATGTCACCTTTGCTTTGATGCGGTGAGCTTACTTACACGGAAACGGAATTCAACTCAATTTTGGGTTGTTTCAACGCAATTCCGTAGTTGAGCCCAATAACTCAATTTTGGCTAAATTTCCAAGGTCCCCACTAGGTAGTTTGGCTTTAATTCCATTAGAAAAATATACTCAATTTTGGGTTGATTTAACGCAAAATTGAGTTTTTTCGACCCAAACATAAGAAAAGTTGCATTTACCCAAATTTGGCTTATTGGGCCAAAGTACCCCCATTGGGTAGATGCAGCTCTCTCTATTTTTGACAACATTCGTGTGGG
The DNA here is from genome assembly GCF_002204515.2 of Aedes aegypti. Taxonomy (NCBI): domain Eukaryota; kingdom Metazoa; phylum Arthropoda; class Insecta; order Diptera; family Culicidae; genus Aedes; species Aedes aegypti. Next base: position 72,312 of record NW_018736634.1, read on the forward strand.
AGAAAGAGAAAACCGAGAGATTTTGGGTTGAAACTATAATCGATATACTTAATTTTGGGTAAAGTAAGCTCAAAAATTAGGTAAAAATATTTCTCCGTGTAGGTAACTTACCTTCAATGATCCATTTGACTCTAGATTATGGTACATAGATTTGCATTTGTACGGCTCACAATGTGGCATTTATAATGACTATTTTTCGCGTGACTCATGTTTTTTCTTGATTTCAGAGTTAGGGCTCATAGGGTTTGGTTCTACTTCGTCGTAAGCGCTACTATTCGTCGTATCAAGCTTTAAATGTTCCACTACGGCGGATATTCAAACTTACCTGCAACATAGATTCATTATCCAAGTGTAATTTTGTGAAAGCTGTTATGATTTGTACACTTGTACACCAAAAAATGCAATAAAACTACTGTATTTCGGTAAATAACTTCAGTTCAACTATCCACTTTGCACTTTTTCACCGAAATCGCATGGACGAATACGATTTGAGAGAAATGCTTAACGATCGATTGAGCCACACCACTTTCCAACACAAGTTTCTCCCCGCCCCCGTAGGTGACTTACTTCGCCGGGCACTTATTTTCACTATGGAAAACCTTCGTACTTCTTCACTGAAGGATTTCATTCCAATCACACGCCGTAAAACTTCAATAAATCACCAAATTTTACAAAATTTCCTCGATCGCCGCGTATAATTGAGAATGTAAACAAAGTTCAATCCGTCGTACTGAGAAAAAAAGCTTGTGCGCATCAATGTGTGCGCGACGCTCGACGTAAAAGTCCCTTGATTATGTTGTTTCCGCTGTACTGTGAGCAAATGCCATAATTGTATGGCCAAAAGGAATTGTGTTCATATGTTTGGGCTGAATTTTGATGACGAACAATTAATTTTAAAGAAATTAGTATATTTCTTCATGCTGAAGGAATGGAGGGAGATGCCCGTAGATCTATATATTCTAGTAAAACATTTTATTATATCGTTGATATGTTGTGTTTTAACCACTCAATACATCACAGTAAGCCGTAAGTTGTGAGACGAATCTGGAAACTGATTGCGACGGAGTTGAAAACGATACGACGGATTGAGAATACGGTAAGATGCATTTTCTTTGCATTATTTCCAAAAAGAGATCAAGATTTATCAAAATGTTATTGTACAATGCTAAAGCCGTTTTGAGAAAGAATTGTTTGGCATCGGTTCATTCACTGCAATACTGGGAAATTTGCAGTTCTCACTGATCAATGCTTAATACGATGGATACTAGCACATCACCCTATGTATTACAAAAAATGAAGCGGTGTGCTGGTAAGTGTATCTAGTACGAATGCAGTGCGTCAGGCCGTACTGAACGTAAAAATGGAATAAGTCTATTTACGGCACTTCGAAATAATTCAGTGTCTCAAAGTCTACAATCCGGTTCAGGTCAAGTAATACATGTTGTATGAAAACTCGGAAAGGCCCTAAAACAGCCCTAAATCCAGGAGAAGTATAGACTTGTAGTGTAGTTAGAAGAACAACGGCGATGAATTTCATTTGTAAAAGAGAGCTCTGATTCCTAAATTAATTGTTTTTTTATGCTATATAGACAACATCCTTTTCGGAACTATGTACCCGGTAAAAACTGAATCACTTATGATACTCAATTTCATTATCTTATAAGCTGTTTTGAGCTTTAAATTGTTTGTTTAAAAAATATTTCATCCGTTCCTGATTACTTAAGGCGTAACATTGTCAGTCATTTATTTTGTCGATGGGCATGCTTCACATGGTGGTAAATGTGGCAGATTTGGGCATAGATTTGAGAATAATTCTCATAGTGTTATATCCCAATACCATCCTAATCAGTCAACCCGCTGATGTTGCAATCTCCAAGCCCTTAAAATAGCTTGAAATGCGGCACGATCCACATAATGAAGAAATCGCATCTCTACACCATTATGTGACAGTCCTACAAGACGCAATGAAAAATTAAACGGCTTCAAGAGGTATGGATTGTCCCATATAATGCCATTACAAAATCCAGAAGCACCAGAGGTCACTGCAATGTCAGGAATCAATTGAACCAATGGCCTCTGCTTTTACTAGCCATATTCCACAAACAAACGCACGCTTTGGAGACAAATAATGACAAACCTAACTTACATTACGGATTTCGTGATTATTTCTTACAACACAATCAAGCAAGCTCTGAAGAATATAGCGTTTACAACGACTTACATCAACACTGGAATTTTTAAAAGATGAAATTGTCCTTAAGAACATATAAGACAAATATTGAAACCGATTCATAATAGCTCACAGCACTTCAAACCAGCGAAAGTAAAGCCGATCAATGCAATAATGCAACTTACTGATATCCCGATGGCTATACAGCGCAGCAAAAATAACATATTTGCGTGTCTCAAGGATCAAATTATATTCCTACTAAGTTTGAGGTTGCTGTCACTGATGCCGCTTTCAGAAATGATTCAGCACATTACAATTTTGAGCTACAGGCGGAGAATTGCTATAATATTGTGATTTTATTAATGTTTACATGATATATCAACTATCATTATTCAAACTTTTTAGTGATCATCCACTACCCGAGCAGGAACAAATAACTCCCCAATTACTTATGCATACCATATTTTGGTATCATACCAAAATTAGGTATTGTTCATTTGTCAATACCTCAATTTGGTATTATAATGGTATTGAAAAAAATCTTTAAAACAATCAAAAATACTTCATTGAGGTATTAAACAGCTATTGTGGTCTGCTGGAGGTATTGAACTACTATTGAAAAATTTCACTTTTATATGAAAATCCATCAAGTATTATTGAGGTATCATAATACTTGATCTAGTTATCAGTTTGGTGTTCGTAGAATATGCTTGAGATATTATTTGAGGTATTTTACCTCTTATGCAGGGCTCATTTATACCTCATTCAGGTTGTAAGTATTGGAAATTATCTGGTATGGAATACCTTAGTTTGGTATTCAGAAGTAATTTTCTTCTGCTCGGGTAAGCATGCAGAATTCGACATAAACTGATATGTTGTTGTATATAAATATGACATTATAGTTAGATTGCATTGCATTCGAACACCTGATTCAGTTTTGACTAGTTCATCTGGTGATCAATGATTGCTAATTCTACGTAACCGTACAAACAAGATGGCTCACCTTCGAAGGTCAGAGGAAGCAAAGCGGCAAACTCATCTTCTCGAAAGACGCATCTTTTGAACGGCACAAATCCAGTTTTGATTAAACCCTTGATAGCAGTAGATGGTGTGGCTGATGCGATGAAAGCTTGTGAGCTAACGTCATTGATCGTCACATTTTTCCTGGGTTGTTGTTTAGGAAATACTCATCTGGCATTGAAAAATGTGAATTTACTGATGCCATATATTTGACATCGAGTTGCTAAATTTTATGTTTACCATGTAGAGGAAAACAAATTACTGTCACGCTGGACGCTCTAGCTTTCTCCACGAAGGCAAGATTTTTAATGTGTGAACTGTATCTATCCAACAGAAAAAAGTATTTGAATTTCTGGTGTTGACTTGGTATGTTTCACAAAATGGTCAAATCATTTGCAAAACTCTTTTGCATTAATCCAACCAGTCGGATTGCAGCTGCAAAGCGTAGGTATTTGTGGGAGCGCCTTGCTTAAGCTGCGCCGTCATTCCCACTCTCGGGAAGATTAGTGTGGGCGGATTGTAATGCCCGCGGCAGATAGCAAATCGCCGCAGTTGTCAGAACGCCATTCTCTGTTGATAAATTTTACTTTACTTTTTTTTTAACACCAATCTACTTGCCGCTTTCCATGACGAGCCAGCACCTTGTTTTTATTTTGTTTGAACTTGTAAAAGATAAACATCTACCAGGGTAATGTCAATAATATTTCGGGATGACGCTCAAATGCCATAACATACTTCTCAATATAGATTCATTCTTCATTTGTAAGATGTACCGTAATCCGGGGGCAAATTGATCAGTAGGTCGAATTTGATCAGGTCGATACCAAAACACATTTCCTCCCAAGGATGCTGAAGGTTAAGTTGGCACCACATACATCCCATGTTTTCTAGTTTATAGATGTCTAATGATGATTTTGAACTATTTCATTTTTAGTGGGGTCAGTTTTGCATTGAAATATTCACACATTTTGAAGGTGTAAGCAACAGAGTTGGGAATTTTGGTGCTAAACAATCCTCTGGTGCTATTCCTACATGTCAACTTTAAGTGTTTAAAATGTTGTGTAAGCTTAAGTATGCACTATTCAACTCATTTTTGATATCATACAGCATATCAAGAATAGTATTATGCTCATATAATCGTTTATTCTTATACAATGTGCTCATTTCAAGAGAAATTGCCTACATTTAGGGGTTTTTAGACAGATTTTCAAAGTTTATTTTTGCAATAAAATGATGAAATACTCGAGTAAAAATACATGTTTTAATTTTTCTTATCCTCTAATCCTAATTACAAAATGCTAAAGAACCGTGGATTTGGCATCGTTGCGTTGCAGGAAGTGTGTTGGAAGGGATCAATGATGCGAACGTTTATAGGTAACCATACCATCTACCAGAGCTGCGGCAACACACTCGAGCTGGGAACAGCTTTTATGGTGATGGGTGATATGCATAATGCAGAGGCGCGTAATCGGGTGGTGACCGATCAATGAGAGAATGTGCAAGTTGAGGATCAAAGGCCGGTGCTTCAACTTCAGCATAATAAACGTGCACAGCCCTCGCTCCGGAAGCACTGATGATGATAAAGACGATTTTTACGCACAGCTCCAACGCGAGTACGACAGCTGTCCAAGCCACGACGTCAAAATCATCATAAGAGATCTAAACGCTAAAGTAGGCCAGGAGGAAGAGTTCAGATCGACTATTGGAAAGTTCAGCACCCACCGGCTGACTAACGAAAACGGCTTACGACTAATTGATTTCGCCGCCTCTAAGAATATGGCCATTCGTAGCACCTACTTCCAGCACAGTCTTCCACAGGCAATGAAGGTCGAGACAACGGAGGAAATGCCTTCGTCAGTACTGTATCCGATGGAAAACCAACCAGCCCCCACTTTGAGGGAGGTTAAGGATGCGGCTTGGGATTAGCTTACCATTCTCAATGTGCACAAATCGAGTGCTCAAGTTTTAAAAGTCAATAAAGGTGCCGCCCGCGTCCTGACGGTCATCGGGGAAGGGAAGGAATGTTAGTTAGACAACCATTGTTACTACACCCAAAAGTTGAAACCGTCATTATAGGCGTTTTCTGCGTCTATTGATGGCGGAAAAGTGTTCTTCTGAGCGACATGACGTTTTTGAGCGTCTATTGATAGGCAGATAATCCGGTCATTGAGTCGAGCAGTTTTTACGGTACAAATGGGGAAGTACAACTTGATATGCTTTTTGCACCACGCATACCAACAAGCGGGTTTAGTGCTGTGGTAGAGTATTTGGTTCTCACGCTCATGACCATGGATCGATCCTGGTTGTTGTCGTATGTGTATTTTTTTTCATGTGCGTGCATTACCAACACATGTGTTAAAAAATAAAACTTCCACACATATGCCTTTTAAGTGCATGTATTGGAAGTATGGAAATACGCAAAAAACCGAAAGGGTGCAAACCAGAGTCGAATCATCGGATCGAATAGCACACTATTTATCTACTGCTCCAAACTCACTACTGAAATGATGTGTAACCAAAGTCGATGTGGTTTTACGTTTCATATGCATGATTGCTCATGCTATTGATAAACATGTGAACATGTGTTATCCCCAGCAAAATAAAGATATACAGTCAAGTCCCCTGTAAAGCGTTAATCATCGTATGTTGTACAAGTTTAATGTATATTCATAATAATTTATCACCTACCAGAGTAGCCACATTCTCTATTGTAGAACTTACTTAAGGACTGTTCATTTTATAAAGTGGACACCTTGTGCATGCTATATCTTTATAATATATCAATAGAATCGTAATCGGTTTTCTGTATACAATATCGTTCGACTATTATATTATTGCACGATGGTGTTATAACAAAAAAGCCATCAAAATATTTATAATTCACACGAATAAGGAACATTGTTTAGAATGGTCAAAGATTGGTAGGTCTGGAGCCAAGTATAATAGTTGAGTATACCAAAACACAATTCATTCATAAAAATTCGGATTTTTGGTATGTGAAAAATATTGTTTAAGTTTGAAGAACATCTTTTCTAGGAAGTTTTTGTCGAAACTTCTTTGTTCTTCTTTGTAAGATCTTATATTTCCATATAAGAGGAAAATAATAGTATTACGATGCACAGAAAACCGATTATGATTTCATTGATAAACTAGCTAACCCAGCGTGGCTAGTCACGTTCCATAAGAATTTTCAAGCAAAAACCTCTTTCAAAGATTAATAATGTTAATTGCAAAATGATAACATGGACAGAGAACTTTCTCTGTTGATAAATATGCCATTGGTGTATGAATAATAAGCTGAGACACGCATGATATTTATGAACGCAAAATCGCCCAAATTTATGCTCTAACCATACTCCATTGTTATAGTGCCGTTATTCTGATCTGAAATAATTAAGGTACCGTGGGGTAAGTGGATACAGAAAAATCAATAGTTAGCTTCATTGTTATGTACAGCTAACGTGAATAATGTAACTCAAACTTTTTTCTGTGGATAACAAATAAGGGACTATATTGAAGTATTATTCCAATTTTTCTGAATGTTATGTATTGAGTATGATAGACTTAAAAATTTGCGCCAAATGATCCTCTTGTCCCACCATGGTGGGGTAAGTGGATCACCATTAAAAAAAATCTGTTCTCGAAACAAATGTAGTGTGATTATGTTTAATCAGAATCATATAACCCTCGTTTTTGTTATTATTGCTAGTAATGTTACATTTTAATATTTTAAAATTTAAAAGTATCTTTATTTAATCAAAATATAATAAAAAGTATGTATATATTAGCTCATACTAATTTGAACAAAAAATGATACATTGTCTGTAGAAAAATTTGGAGAAAATTCATCCATTTATACGCATAAGTTATACAGAAGTATTTTATGAAAATTTCTAACGATATTTTCGAAAAACATTCTTTCTTTAAATATATTAGTTACATTTACTTTTGAATAACAAACTGAAATCGTTCTATTTTATTTATGAATATATGTGTATCATCTGTCTAGAACAATTTATATGGTCAAATAAGGTACGATATTATGCTTTCGATTGGAAAATTAGTATATTTTGCTCTTTTACAACTCAACTTAGATAAGCCACGTAAAGTTTCGTGTGAATTTTGAAATTATTATTCTTTTTATATTTTTTTTTATACCAGAAAGGTTAAAAAAAACTTTTAGGTGGATTAATTCAAATTTTCTATGGTCAATTTGACAAATTCAAGCTGGGAATTGAACAAAATAAAGGAAAACAACATTTGCGGATATTAAAGCTTATTAAAATTCTCGTAAGCAGTCTGCCAATAAATAATAATTATTCTTGATCCATTTACCCCACCCCATTAAAAAGTAGGGGTAAGTGTACCGTACCATGTCCAATATATTTGTATTTATTTATAAAAATGACATATTGTGGGCTTCGTAGCCGTGCGGTTAGCAGCGTCAGTCGTTTAGGCGTATTGCGCTACGGAGTGTGGGTTCGATTCCCGCCCCAGTCGGAGAAAACTTTTCGTCAAACGAAAAATTCTTCACTGGTCCACTGGTCGTTCCATGTATCCGTTGTCTAATGTTAGTAATGTTCAGTCTGTGCAGCCTTTGGCTGAAGACGGTGTAAATTGTCTTTATTTTTCATTGTGATTCATTCAATTAGAACTGAAATGCTCACCATGTGTCGAAAAAAATAATAGAAATCGTTTTTAGACAGAGATACAATGGATTTTTGATTGATGGAAAAAAAATTTCAAATTAATTACTTTTTGCAGCTAACAAGTTTGCTTGTGTTAGTGTACGTGTAGTACCAGTTTTGCAATAGTATCAGTGTGGGCGTAATAATATAACCTAAAACGAAGCAATGGTGCGAAAACATTCAATATGTTCAAGTATTTATTCTTTATATTGACAAATGATCCACTTACCTCACTGATACACTTCCCCCACTGTACCTTACAGCCTTAAATGTTGTTGTGAAATAATTTCAAAAGTTCCAGAAACTTCTATAAATTAGAGAGGAGAATCTGATTGAAAACTCTAGAATATTCTATTGAATCCCGATTAGCCAGTGCTACAATTTCTGTATAGATCTTTGTGCTGCGATGGCGATCGTCAACAATTTAAAACGAATCGAATTGTAATTAGGGGACTATCGACTAATGAATATATCGAGTCATCGAACAGGAATGCTTTGGAAAGCTCTTTTAGGGGACCATTATAGTTACCATAAAAAATATTTTTATTTTGCCTTCATAAGTCGATATCGAACCATGGAACATCGACTCAAGAAGGTTGTGTAAATAGAAAAAAAAAATTAGAATATTCGGCCCACAATCATGTTTATCTTTCCTTTGCATGTATCTTATTTGTTTTTGAACCTTATATTGAAATGACGAAACCCGTAATGAATCACATTTTCAACTTGCATCGGAATTTAAGTGCGGCCGAACAGCATAAAGTTGGTTTGTTTACATTGTGATTACCGTTCAAGTTCATACAACCGGAAAACTACAATGATAAAAAGATCGTGACTTTTATACGAATTAGGAAGGACAAAGCTCCGGAAAACTCTAGAACACCCTGTGCAATAGCTGTTTTAGTGCTCCACAATTTGCAATAGGGTCCTAAAATGGTTAATGAAATCTTGTTTTCATTTAATAACACGAGAGATCATATTACTGCAACTACTTTAGCAATTTTTCTCGCTCAAATAACGGATATATTATATTAAAACTTTAATATCAATATTGGTTCCATAAATGAACCTTGACACTTGAGATCATGTTTGACGTTCGCTTAGTCGACAAAAATATCACAGGGGTTTTAGTTTTAACACTGGGGTTGTTCCTATCTGACATTTCGAAAGGGACACGGAAAACAAAATACACCCAAAATTTGAGTTCAAATCAAGGAGTGTGACAAAATCTATAAAAACATAAAAAAATGTTTTTTGTACTTAAACAAATGAAAAACATTAAAAAATTGAGTAAACATGTGTTTTTGACCTGAACGTAAGCCTTTGGCACTAAGGTGTCCTCTTTATAAAATGAATAGTCTTTAAAACATGAAAACTATGTGGTATCTTTTGCTGGTGCTATTCAAAGAAAACAAGATCACGGTTCTACTTTCACATTGATAAAAAATATCGATCCAATGCTGATTAATGCTACCCAGAATGAGCCGATTATAAGAAACCATGCCCCATATATGGGATTAAATTTTGACCATGGTTTTAGTATAATAGTAAAAGAGTTTTCTATAGATGAATCGATCATTTTGACTCAAGAACAACTTCTGCAAATTGGCTATGAGTTTTTGCAAGCAATTTATTTTAAGAATTATGGCACCGATATGTTGATTTTAGAACAGAACGTTCAGTGGGGAGCTTGTAGTAAACCGTTTGGAGAAGTCAAGAGAACATGTATACTGATTTTTTTTTATCATGAAAAAAATGAAAACAAAATTTCATTTTTATATAACGCAATAATCCGGGACCGGGAATCGAACCAAGACCTTCAGCATGGCTTTGCTTTGTAGCCGCGGACTCTAACCACTCGGCTAAGGAAGGCCCCCCCTTTATATTTTTTTATTAATTTTCCTCAGTGATTGGAATGAAACCAAAAATTAGAATTCAGAAGTTCAATACAAAATTTGAAATTAATTACAAGACAAACAAGTTTACTATAGAAAATGTGAAAAAAAAATTGATTGGATTGATGAAGCTCGTTATTGTTGAGTTAGGGTACAATATATTTCTAGTTTATTTTTAGTTAGAACAGAAATTTCGTTATTAGAGGATTGTTTTTTTTTAAATTATTCTTTGTTAGGAAATAGATTTCAATGAAAATGAGCAATAAAATATATTAATTCGAAATGAATTATTATCCAAACTCAAATCCATTTGGCAATCAGTGACCAGATATAGAAAAGATAACACTTGATATATTTGGAATGTTTAAAAAATTTTCGCGATTATTATACAAATTATTTATCTCTATTAATATTTCAGCTGAACTTCATTATCTTTCTTCATAATAAAATAAACCTACACAACCTATAATGAAACAGTTAAATAATAAAAAATTACCAAATTATTAAGTTATCAATAAAATTGAATGAAAGGGCAATTTCGATATCACTCGAATCTGTTGTCCTCATTAATATTCAGGCTATTCCATCAAGAGCATTGATACATCAAAACAAATCGATGAGTTGATTGAGTGAGATCTCCTGCAACATTGAATGCATAATACACGGTATAAATATCTTGTTTCATGTGATATTTGCCGAAAAGAGCATATTCTATTGTCTTGAAAACGGCTGACTTTATGACTTGTTAACAAATGAGAAAACAATGTACTCCAAGTAATTAAAGCATTGATTTTTAATTTATTTATTAAACTTTAATTTTGTTTGTTAAATTTATCAATTAAGACATGAATATAATATAATATTTACATAACCATTTAAAGCTTTGAAAAATCTTTTTGATTGCATTCATCAAGAAAATCTAAAATTTATCAGATTTCTTTTCAATCTTGATGAATGTTTTGAAGCTGAATCATCATTTTATAAACCAAGTTTATAAGTCAAACAAAACAGAGGACAGAGCCTGCATCTCAGCTTGCATCTCAGTGTTCTTATGAGCACTTCCACAGTTATTAACTGAGAGCTTACTGTGCCAATGACCATTTTTGCTTGCGTATATCGTATGGCAGGAACGAAGATACTCTATGCTCTGGGAAGTCGAGAAAATTTTCAATCCGAAAAGATCCTCGACCGGTGGGATTCGAACCCACGACCCTCAGCTTGGTCTTGCTGAATAGCTGCGCGTTTACCGCTACGGCTATGTAGGCCCCGTAAAGATCCCCCTCCCCCCTGAATAGCTACGTAATTTATGGACGACCCCTTACATTTCTTCCTGACATATTTAACACAACCGCATAGCTAACTAACTTTGCTTCTAATGACCAGCACAAAATAATAAACTTGAACACAATTCACGTTTTGCAGCTGAAATTTAAATTGAAAGTTCATATGGAGACTGGTATGCCTTTATTTTTCAATATGGGACTGCGTTTCATTAAGAGGGAAAGGTAAAATCGTTGGAAGTGGCGTAGCTAAGAAAGTTAATGGACACAGGTATTTCCCCCGTATGTCCTGGCTCTAGAGCCTTGGCTTAAGCGCCATTACTCGCTCTCTGAAACGAAAAGAAATTTAAATCTGATCCCTCTCCTATTATGCTGTGAATTCAGATAAATGTGTATAAAAACCCACAAAATCATCACATTGAACAAAAAAAAGTATTTTGAAAATTCCTAACCAAAACTGCAACTCTGCATCAATTCTTATGCAGCAGAAACTAAATTTGGGGGCAACATGAATGACACATGAATGTTTTATTATCTTACCTGAATGTGTCTTCGATCAAACACATACAAACTCTAAGTTTTCAGAAACAAAAACTTCATTACCCGTTAACGGTAGACTAAATAATGCAACGCGTTAGAAAAAATGAACATTTTCTGTTCACATCAAATATGTAAACTGATCATACCACACTCTTTCTTCTTAGAAGTTTTGTCTTCACAAGGTTTCATATACCATGTACGTATCATAGCAGGCCATAGCATTTAAACAAAATATTCAATTCTCCTAGTAAGCCGACAAGTCACCGCAGTCAGTTTCCTTGGAAACACACGTGTTGAGCAAAATCAATTGCATCAAATTTTTCACCTTCCGGCCGACAGCGTGAAACTTTTTCGATTGTCAAGGCTGTAGTAGCACACTCTGCTGAACAAAGTGATTTATTTTCACTACACATTTGTTCAATCCAATCTTCCTTAATTAGATTTCATAATTTTACTTCAATCAATTTCCTACGTGACTTTTACACATAGATAAAATTTAGTAAAGCTAATACATAAACATTTTTATATATTACTGATTTATCAATTCTTGCAAGCAACGCATTTAGAATGATCATTACTTTAGAACCTGCTAATATTTCTATATAAATAATTTTATAACAAACACATGATATCTATTCGAGATATGTTGAAAAAACATTATTTTAATCAATTTTCCATTCTTTCGATAATGTTTTTGATGTACACTTTCAAAATTTCAAAATTTTTCCTTCTTTTACTAAGTAATTTTCTTCAAGTGTTTCGTTCCAACTGGGACAGAGCTTGATCCACGGCAGAATGTTCTATGAGCGTTCCCTTTATTATTAACTGCGAACATTCTTTGCCTATTTACTATTTTCAAATATGTATATCACAACAAGCTCAAAGACACCCTATTATCTGGGATGTAGAAAAAAATATTGTTCGGAAAAGATCTTCACGAGTTTTATTTAGTTATGCGGCTTGGCAAACCTCTGAACGAACAACAACACCAAAAAATCCACTTAAGGGTATAAGAAATCATTTCGTGACGCGTTCACCATTATTTTGCGATTATGTTGTGCACATAAGTTTTTTGAGAATTATTATTTATGTATATCAATTCCAAAAATATAGAAAATCTGGCTTTGGTGTAAAATGTTGAGTGCGATAATTAAACCTTTTTGTTATTTACTATTGCATCTTCTTTACAAAAAAAATATAACGGTAAATGTAAATGACTGCTAATAAGAGCGGTTTAAAATTAAAAAAAAAAATTGAAATTCCAATCCCCATATCTTTCTTAGGGGTCGTCCATAAACCACGTGAACATTTTTCCTGACTTTTCAGTCACCTCCTCTCCCCTCGTGCTTTTGAGTGGTTTTGACGAATAACCCCCCGCTCGCCCAATGATCATGTGTTTCTTTTGTTCATGAATGAAACAAAAATTTGAAAAATGGGAGAAGAGATATTTATGAATTGGTTTGCTATTATTAAGCGAAATGTGAGATTATAGTGTGACAAACTTCTGCAAAAATCCCTAAAAAAATTAGCTCATAAAAGATTTGTTTTTACTGCAGTGTTTCTTATTATTGTTTGAGGAATTAGTTTTCACTTAGAAATAATTTTGTATTAACATTACAGTACTAACATGTGGGGAACATTTTTTTCAAATTTTGTCTTCTAATCGTTGTTGGTAAAGAAGATATGAAATATTGAATTTCAAAACATTTTTTTTTAAATTTGAACCATCCGACTGCTAATGAATCCTTGCAGGTTTATTTGATGGTGGAATTTTCTTTGAAATACAAATGGGTGGACCGTGGTCTTTGGCTAGATACCCCCTCCCCGCTAAATGATCACATGGTTTATCAACGGCCTCTATCTTGATAAGTAATTGTTAAAAGATACATAAAACATCCATGTCGTGATAATTGTTCCACTTCTAATATTGCGAAAGAATTACGGTAATCCAGTTTGCTGTATGCACACTTTGATGTTTGATTACAATATTACATCGTCAAATGAATCGAATCCCACAAACCCTGGGTCTCCTACTTCGAGGAGTCTCATACCGTCCCCAACCATGCGACTAATAGGAGACCAAAATGTAAATAAATGAAAAGTAAATCAATCAGCAAACGTCAACGATAAAATTCTGCTTATAAAGCGCCCGACTGTTATAGTCAAGTGTGTTTATTTGTTTCTCCCTAATATATTACCCAATCCAACACGCACGGCATGAAATTCTATTTCCACTGCAAATGTATAAGTCATTGCCGATAATAAAGATATACAAACATATAGATTTTGACTCTGGTATAAGTAAGAAATTCCCGCAGCACCGCGTTGGTACTTTAAATATATTTATAGAACATATCATCTCACCCCTTCTCGCACTTGGCTGTCCAACGGGTGTTGTATTTTGCTCCTCTTGCATGTTGTCCTCCGTGACAAGATGGTTCCATTTTCTGTGATGTAGAGAACTCCGTACATGAGAAACTATGATGGGCGTGTGGTGTAGGTTTATGTTTAAGGATCCAAAGGTTGCGGTTTCCAGTTATTATTATTATTTTTTTGTTTTTCATATTTTGGTGTCTAAGGCAAATTTCTTGTGGCGGAGCTTTGGGGCAATCGGGTATATGGGGTAGCTAACAAGGGAAGGTCACGATGGTGTTACACGGGGTTTTCAACCGGACTATTTTTGTTGAATTCAACATGTCGAAATATGTAAAACCCCAAAGCCTTTCGGGTGATGAGCCAGGGAGATGTAGTATGTTGTTAACAAAATGTTAATAAAATCTTAAATTTGTTTTACCAAATTAGGATGATAGAAGAAATGAATGTAATGTTTGGAATGATACTAATAAAGAAATTAAAAAAAAACATGTACATCGTAATGTTCTGAATGGCTTCAAAGGATGACGCATGAGTTTAGATACTAAGTTCAAATAATGACTCATTCAGTAGGTACAAGAATGTTGACACTTTTGACCGGGTTAAATCCGCTCGATAAAGGCAATAAATACATTATTTAGAAAAGAGATAACTGAACTTTATATAAAATGAGTAGGAGAAAATCGGTAAAATAGAATGGTGTTTGATTTTCGATGAAGTTATTACTTTTAATAAAAGTAACATTGTTGCTAAATAAATAACTTAACTCAAGAAAATTGTTTTAAAAAGAACAAAATGTTTATTATTTATGTTTGATTTTTTGTGTATTCATACACTAACAAAAGAGGTCATTTGAAATCACAGATCTGACTGTTATTTTTTTAGTTTCAGTTCAGTCATTTAAAACGACAATATTTTCACTTGTCCCACTAGTTTCCAAAATTTTCAATATTTACCTTGAACTTTGGCACAAACATTAAATTTAAATATAGCATAGATTTAGTAGGAAACAATCTGAAAAATATAGTAGATCTTATTCATTTTATTTATTTTTCAGAACCCTCTCTATACGATTTCCTTTACCCATTTGTCACACGGTACCTTATTTCGATAGTCACTCAAGCAAAATGATTATCTAAATACAGTGACCGGAATCTATTATGACAATTCGCCACAAGAAATCGGGTTGAATTTCATAAATTTGCCTGAAGAAAATGAAAACAAAATATATACTCGCGCTTATCTAGGATCGAACCAAGGACCTCCCGATTCTTAAACCAGTACTTAACTCCACGAACCTATCGACGGCTTGATGGAAGAAGTGACAAAAGCAATATATAAAGCGTTTTATATTGCAATATTCATTCCATTCCTCTGACATGTCCACCATCCATTTGCCGCGTGACCATTTGCCTAAGTGTGCGTTTCCGATGCCATCATTCGGCTTCGGATTGGTTGTGCAATTGTGTGGGTCGGGGCGTAAACATTTAGATTGCTCGAATTTTCAAGTCCAATGTGCTCGATTTCAATTGACGGGTTTGCCCGTCTACGCTTAGGAGGCGAATCTTACCATCAAATAGGTGGATTTAGCACCTAATACGCTAGGAGGGAAATTCGCCATCCGATTTATTTTGGGTGTAGAGACTGAAGAATCCAACACGAAAAGATCCTCGACTGGTAGGATTCGAACCCACGACCCTCAGCTTGGTCTTGCTGAATAGCTGCGCGTTTACCACTACGGCTATCTGGGTCTCACATAGGAAGGATATTGGGTTAATAGGATAAGGTAAAGATCAGGGAGTCAACATTAGTTAGTTCGCGATATTATTCGATAAACGCGTTGTACGTCGAACAAGTATTCATCGCTCGCCGTTGCAAGAACAAGCGATACGATCAAATAATCAATCACTACTAAAGCGATCAGCTATCTGCGAGCCGCGACACTGGTATATCCTATCGTGCTACGCGAGCGACGCGCAACACGGTTGATCCTGAATGCATTACCAAGCCCCCCCGCAGGAGCAAGCGACATGGTCAAACTATCAAACACCACTCTTAAGGATGACATTCACCAGCTCAAGAACAATAAAGCTGCTAGTAAGGATGGTATTGGAGCTGAACTCATAAACATGGGCCCGGAGAGGCTGGGCAGATCATCTTTTGGCGTCAACAGGAAGAACCTCTACTATATGGGAAGAATATAAAAAGAGTGATAAAACTAATTTTTCAACGTAAAATCGCTTGAGCCACTATTGGTACACGTGTTCCAGTAGTTCCAGTAGTAGACGTTCGGGAAGGATACAAGGAATTTTAAACAAAATGGTAAATTTTTACATAGGTTTAACATTTTTCCCTCGGAACAGCAATTAATATCTTTCGAATGAAGCATAAAGATCATCTCTAAGGCTTTTCTTCATTTTTACACATTCATTTTAAAAACTGCTTCCATCCGTTGATCCACTACTGGAACATGACTGCAACTACTGGTGCAAGGGAGCAAATTTAAACTTAATTATTTATATGACTTTTTGATAAAATAAAAAGCTGAAATTTGGCAAATCGACTAAACTAGAGACGATCTATATAGGGGCCCAGATAGTCGTAGCGATAAACGCACAGCTATTCAGCAAGACCAAGCTGAGGGTCGTGGGTTTGTTTCCTACCGGTCGAGGATCTTTTCGGGTTGGAAATTTTCTCTACTTCCCAGGGCATAAAGTATCATCGTACCTGCCACACGATATACGCATGCAAAAATGGTCATTGGCATAGTAAGCTCTCAGTTAATAACTGTGGAAGTGCTCGTAAGAACACTAAGCTGAGAAGAAGGCTCTGTCCCAGTGGGGACGTAGTGCCAGAAAGAAGAAGAGACGATCTTTCCACCAAAAATAGCACATGTCGTTTTTATCGAAAAATGTTCGTTTTATTCCATAGTCCAATCTACTGGTACATTACAACCATTGGTACCGGCACCCTAGCATGCGCTAGTGTCTATGTACGAAAAATCGCTAAAAGGTAACGCGGAATATATTTTTATGGTCAAACGTGTCTAACGAATTATTTCTAAAAACTGGCAATCATTTTTGTAAAAATATTTGGTACCGGTTGTGCCTAATGATGAAGGTTATCACGTCTACCGAATATGCTTTCGATTAAAGCCTTCATTTACGAGAAATTTGCAGTGAGGTTCCTTTCCCCATACAAAATAAAATGAGAAAATTTCTGCTGATCAACTGTGGGTAAGAGCAAAACAGGTAGGGTAAATGGAATCTATGACATTTGGTCGAAAGACATTTGGTCGAATGACATTTAGTCGAATAGAAATTTGGTCGAAAAGGTTAAGTTGAAACAGAAAGCAAATGTATTTGGTCGAACCGACATTTCGTGGAAAAAATAGTGCTGGAGTCTTAATAGTATGTAGCATTTTGTAGCTAATGCAAGAGATTGAATAATTGAAAAAGTATCAGCCATTTTACCGAAAATTATTACGATGAGTGAAACTTTGATATTCAATTTGATGGATGCTCTTCCAATGTATTATTCTACCTCTTTCGTTTTTTAATGTTTTATGCTGCTTTTTCGTTCAGGCTTGTTCAAAGATTCGACTATTCAAGATCTTAAATGGAAACAAGTCAACTTTTTCCACCTCAATCAACTCGTCTTCTCTTACCCGATACATAGAATAAGCATAGTTTTCACTTTTAATAATCCAAAGCTTCTACTGCAAACTCTGTTATTCACCCAAGATCATCAACACTGTCAGCAAAGCCATATATTTGCTTGAGGAATGTTATTAAACTGGAAGTCACAATAAGCCAATTTGTCATAAGCAAGGATCTGATTTAAGCATTCCAATTTCTTACCCACGTCCGTGAGCTGCAAAACCCGGATTTCAAAGAAAGGTCCCGAGCATTCTCTCAGATTGTTTCCATCAGATGAGCTGATCTTCATTACGAAGATCGATGATATAAAAGAATAATAAATGAAGAAACCATGATGTTCACATCGTTGAAGAATAACATAACTTGTTGAGCAGTTTTTCAATGAATAATGATATTTTAAAAGAATAACAAATTCACTAGAGCTAAATATTTCAATCAATGTACAAAAAAACTACTATGAAGTACATTTGAATAATCATTGAAATCCTTGATTTTGGCATAACATCAAATTACAAATAAAAAATTGACCTTGAAAATAAGAACACATAGAATGTCCCATTATTTATTAAACAACAATTAATAATTCAGATTATTCAAAAGAATACGTTATCTTATGGGTTTATTCATAAATTTCATCATCAATTTCGCTAAATGATTCCGTTCAACTAAACATCATTCGACCAAAATAATTTTCCAAAGCCCTTCGACCAAATTTCCATTCGACCAAATGTCCTTTCGACCAAATGTACTTTCGATCAAATGTCATTCGACCAAACGTCATTCGACCAAATGTCATTCGACGAAATGTCCTAAAGCCGGGTAAATGTACCATTAGTGGTGTTATAAGTTAGGGGTTTGCCAAAGGCTAAAGAGAGCATGCAGACTTACCTTTTTATTCCCCAGGGGCTGCCTAGCCTACGTTTTCTACTTTACGACGGCCTAAGCCGTCGGATGCTGGACGCCGTTCGTTCCCACCACTCCACCGCGCGGACACTTTATTTCAGCGGCCTCGCCGCACTATTCCCACACTAATTCCGGGTTTAGGGATTTGCTTTAAGAATTTCGTATTTTCTTTCGTAACCCCGGAGCACTGGTTTTTTCGGGCTATTTCGGGACCCCGGTAGCCTAGCTAATGTCGGGCTAATTTCGGGACACGGAACACGCGGTCACACCTACAGGGCCTTTTCATGTGGTCCCTGCCACTTCTCAATTACGCTGCGCACTACCGGGTAACTATTTATTCCAATTCGTTCACTTAAACATCTTTGTGGCCAATTGGGCCAATTGGGTTTTAGTTGGGTTCACTTTATAACTTCTATGCACACCAACTACTTTTTGTTGTATCTCTATCTTTGCCAAGCACGTCCGAATTCCACGAGACACAAGCACCAAGCGAGCGATCTTCTATCCCTCCGATCGAGTCGGAAACAGCGTCGCATGGTCTAAACTTTTTGACCTTCCCATTTTCGCCCATTCGTATCGCGAGTGGGGTTTTAGAACAGCGGGGGATACTGAGCTTGAGACGTTTTTCCGACGGCGTGTTGATAGGCGAGTTTTTCAAAATAAATTTAGTTTTATTGGATTGTGAGTATATATAATTTTTGTTTTGCAATTTTATGGTACATTAGAAATGTAACATTTCCCCCGGGGCACAATAAAAAAAATGTATGAAATATATTTTTTTGAATAAGCAAAGAAAAAACCAATGAACAAATATAATAAATACGAATAACGAATTAACGAAAACAACTAATGGAAACAAAATAATTATTATTACAAATCGAACAAATTGTTTATTTATAAAGTGCTCGAGTTGATGTTCGCGCATTTGGGGGCTCCCGTGATCTGGCACGCCATCACGGTGGGTCCAATTTTTTTCTGGTCGGACTCCCCGAACACTCGTAATGCTCTGCACTCAAAGAGAGCTGCGCTGGTCAACGAATTAACCCTAAGCTAGTAGGTCCTCATACCTTCTTAAAACCTAAACAAACACCGAACAAATGAAGTTCACAAAGGTGGACATACAATTATCAAACACTTTTGGTTCACGCTGCTTGCAATCGGAAGATGATACAAACATCCCCCTGGTCACTTCTTATGATGCATTAGGAATCCCTAGTTAACTATCTTCCCTGCCGAAAGACACACCTGGATTCTAACGATCTATTCATTGTAAAATACACCTAATGGTTGGCCGGCCATATAGATGTGATCAACATTCGATCCTGAGATCATTCAGTAATACTCGCGCGAGATTTTTAATGAGAAGCCTTTTTGCTTCTTTTTGAACGGTTGTTTCTCCTATGCTTTCTCCTAAACACCCTACTCCTGCTGAGAGAGACACTGGACATCACAGAGTAGAAACAACAAATCCACAGCATGCAATTAATCTCTCTCAGAGCTCATGAGAGAGAAAATTCACCAGTGGATCGGTGAGTAAGTAATAGCTTGTACTCTCACCGGAGGCTAGCTTAATGAACCAATTAATAACATGAATGAAATAACAACAAACTATGAGAGATAAACATGATTCGAGAGAGTTCAGGGTTTGAGATGCTCAGCTGGCCATACTCCTATACTCTTACCATTTTCGTCTTCCAGCTCGTAGGAACTGCTTCCATGCTTAGTGACGACACGACAAGGAAGGTACATTGGGGCAAGCTTCGCGTTGTAGTACTCTCCCGCATTAGAGGCTTTAAAATTACGACGGTAGATCAATTGTCCTGGTTTGAACTCTTCAGGGCGAGCTCTTTTTCGGAGATTGTATCGGTTCGCACTTGTTTCGTACGACTTTAACAAGCTTTTCTTTACGAGGTCGTAAATTTCACCACTGATTTGCTTTTGCTCATCAGCACATAACCCGGATGAATAGTCTTCCTTTCGACGTATTCGTTGGTGATCTGTGCCAGTCACAGCGATCTCGTGGTTGTGGGTTATAAAAAAAGGGGTAAATCCCGTCGCAGAATGAACGGTGTTGTTAAACACATGTTCAATGTCTGGTATGTTCAGATCCCAGCAACGTTGATTTTGCTTGCAGTAGGTCCGAATTGCGGCGTTTATTGACCGGTTCAGCCTCTCCACTGGGTTTCCTTGGCTGTGGTGCCTAGCGGTGGTCCAATGCTTGATTTCAAACCTATCTAACAAAGCCTTGAACTCCTTGGATAGGAATGTGCTGGCATTATCTGTTAGTACTATTTCCGGGATGGAATTCCGAAGAAACCAACCTTCTCTTAAAGTCTTGCACAGACTTCCTGACTCTATTCGTCGCATCGGATGCAGTTGGCACCACTTGCTAAACAAGTCTTGTATAACAAGGATATGCTTGTATCCTGATTTACTTTTAGGAAGTGGACCCACATAGTCCATGGCGATTATTTGCCAGGGATGGTCTGCCACCTTCTGTTTTCCCATAGTCGGTATTGTGGGTACGTATGCTGGCTTACTTTCTTTGCAGGTTTGGCATTTCTGGACGAATTTTCTAGTGTCCGACGCCATATGCGGCCAGTAGTATCGGAGTTTTAGTCGAGACAGGGTTTTCTCCACCCCAAGGTGAAAACTTTCCACATGTTCTTTCTCGATGATTTGGTTTCGGTTCGCAGGGGGAGGGACCAACTTCCACTCGAACCTTACGTCCAAGGGTTCATCATCAACGCCGACGTATTTCCACAATTGGTCTTCCTCGAATCGAAAGTCTGAATATTGCTCGGGGTCATCCTGAACCTTTCGTATCAACTCATCAAAGGATACTCGGGATTCAGACGAGCTAGCGGAGCAAATGCTACGGGATAGTGCATCGGGGACTATGTTTTCTGAACCCTTACGGTGCACTATTGTCATGTCCAGGTGTTGAAGATCTAGACTCCAACGACTCAATCGTGAAGCAGGGCGCCATTTGTTGTTGCGAATGTATTGAAGGGCCGACGCATCCGTGATTAGGGTGAAGTGTGATCCTTCGATGTAACCACGGAATTTTTCAATCGCAAGAAGCGCCGCTAAAGCTTCCTTCTCCGTGGCGGAGTAGTTCTGCTGGGCGGAATTTAGCTTCTGCGAGAAAAAGCTTATCACTCTCTCTGAACCTTCTTGAAGCTGCGTCAACACTCCGGCGACTGCGCGGTCACTGGCGTCTGTTTGTACAGTGAACTCCATATCGAAGTCGGGATTAGAAAGGATTGGAGCAGTGATAAGTCGTTCCTTGATGGTTTTGAAGGCCCGTTCGGCTTCCTTCGTCCATCGAACAATCTTAGGTTTTCCAGCCAAAAGGTCTGAAATCGGAGCGGTGATTTCACTGAAGTCACCAATAAACCTCCTGTAATAATTTACCATTCCCAAGAAACGGCGAATTTGGCGGACGGTTTTTGGAGTTTCGAAATCTAAAATTGCTTGTACCTTCGAGGGGTCGGGTTTGAGACCATCGTGAGAAAGGAGATACCCTAAAAACGGGACCTCTGAACGGCAAAATTGTGATTTTTGTACGTTAATCGATAGATTCGCCCCTCGCAGCCTCCTAGCTACTTCCTCGAGAAGCTTGATGTGCTCCTCGAAGGTTTCGCTGGCGACGATAATATCGTCGAGGTACACGAAAATCTGAGGTTCTAATGCACCCGCCCCGAGTATCTTATCCATAAGTCTGGAAAGTGTGGGCGGACTATTGGTAAGACCAAAGCATCGGCTCGTACCCAAGCGCGAATAGAATTTCATCGATTGTATTTAGTGCTCTTTCGCTGGGCCGGTCTCCCTCCGGCGCGCAGAGTTTTTTGCACAGAAGGGACAACGATGGGTTGGAAAACCGCTGAACCCACACACCTGACAATGTACCTTGTACGGCTTCGTACACTGGTGTGTCAGATGCTCCTGACTACGACAATTGAAACACACAAATTGGTCATTGAGTGGAGTGAAGTCTTGTGTTTTAGACTCCATGTTCATTGGTGTTTTCGAATCACCTTTAACGTTGTTAGCGGATGTTTTCTTCTCGTCAGTGGCAATTTTATTCGGAACCTTGGCATTAGGATTCCCCGTGCCGGGTTCCTTTCGCGTCCACTGCTTTGCAGCTCCGCTTCCCTGATGAGGCCCATAACCCTGGCGTGGCGTGTAATTTGGGTTATTATTCGGACCCTTATTTTGAAAATGGTTCGGATTCGGACCTTTTCCTGACTGGTTATTGTTCCCCCCCGGAACGTTTTTCAGCAACCTGAACCGCATTAGTCTGTGAGGAATTTTGTGGTTTTACAAACAAATATGTATTGGTAGCGTCTATTTCCTGTCCTGCCATCTGTAATGAATACAGGTCATACAGCTCTCTACCAATTAATGCACGTTTGTATTCTGGACGGAGATTGCGTCGCACAGCTTGTACAATCTCGATCTCCGACACAGGGGCTGTGAGACTTTTGAATTTCTTTTCAATGTCTAGGAAAAATTCCAAAAATGTCTCCGTTTTCTGCTGCCTCTTCTGGTAAATGTCCAGTAAAATAAAATGATCCAGGTCTGGATGCCTAAAGGTCAGCTTCAAATTAGCAATGAGCTCCGAATACGTATTGAATCGGTGCTTATTACTAGTGAACCACAATTTGGCACGACCTGTCAGCAAATTTCCAAATGAGCGCAGAAGCTCATATTCAGATATTTGTTCTGACTTCGTCCAATCACTCACCTCCCACAAGAAGTCGTTTAAACCCATTCCACGGTCTTCACCGGCATATCTCATAGGCCATTTCACAACCGGAATTGTTTTCACTCGGTTAGCTGTTGGATTGAAATCCAACTCTTGGAAAGGATTTATGCTAGGAGCGTGAGTGTGCACTGGAGGAGGGGGTGTTCTCCAGCTTGTTCCCGACAGGCCAACAGCGGGAAGATTACTACTGTAAAATCCCTGATGGGGAGCGTGGGGCACCGAATAGGTCGCGCTCCGCATTGGCTGTGAGACAGAATACGGTGCTGGCTGTGAAGGTGACGGCACATAATTCCTTTGTGAAATAAAAGGGTTAAACTGGGAGTTATCTCCAAAGTTGTCATAATTCCGAGCACCATGATGACGAATGTCATATTGGTTTGTTTGCGAAAAATTCGCATTGCTCTGTGAGGGTTGGTGTGGAATATGCGAAAATTCACAAGGATCGGACCACTGAGGTCGAGCTTGAGAATATTCACATGGGTGACTCATCCTTGGTTCAGGACGATCGATGTTTCGTGTTGAACCGGTGGGAAGGTTCTCACGAAATTCGTCCCAGCGTGAAAACACGAACGGTTCACTACGATATATCTCACTGACTCTGGGAGTATCAGACACAGCTGGTCTGGACACGCGGATTTCAGGTGCTGATGAAATCAAATTGTTTGGGTCCTCTTCCAAAGAACGCACTGAATCAAACCGAACATGCCGCGATTGTTGAACGCTGCACGACACTTGATACCGCGGAGTGGACCAGATGGGAGGCATCTGTCCTAATGAAGTAACACTCACGTAAGAAACACTTGTCGATGACGTAGTCACCATCGTAGGCAACGATGACGAAACTACCACTGTCGACGGAACATCAGAACGTGTGCTTCGCGGAATCGCTCCGGCATTGTTCACAACCGGCACTACTTCTACTCGATCGTACACTCGCGAATCCGTTTCAACCGTACCAATTGAATTCGAACGTAAATTTACATATCCTAAAACGTTTTGCTCCGATCGGCTCTGCATCGAGCTAACCGGTGTTGCTAAATTCGCTTCTGCCCCTACAGGTGGCGCTAAATTTATTAAATCACTTTCTAATGCTGCCTGAGCTCCTAGGCTGGCTGCACCTTCCAAATCAACTAAATTCGGCGAGTCGGGGAGAGTTGGTAAGCGAGCATCCTCCACGAAATTCGTTACATAAGTTTGGACCACATTGGAAAAGATCCAATTTGCTTCATTAACGCAATCTCGAGTGGCATATGTTCTCTTCAACAACTTTAAACGGTTGTACAGGTGTAATAATCCCGTTTTCGACATCTCCTTTACTACATCTTCTAACTGGAGCTCTACCCACGCTCTCTCCAACCTACGCTGACAAATACTCAGCTCTTCGCGCGCTCTCCGATGGTACACGAATACACGCTGGAGCCCTTCTACCTCTTCCCGTATCGCATTTCGCAGTTTCCTACGCTGAACTGTGATAGCACTCTGTCTATCGAAATGCATATTTCTTATCTCTAACTCGAATTTCAATTCATCATCGGTTAGAAATGTAACCGACATTTCATTTTGGTACGCTTTCTCGAAATCGTAGCTCATTTTGCCAAAATCAGAGCTCTTCTCAAACCTCTAAACTACAACCCTGAATCAAATTGAATATTCTATTGGATATTGTTGCAGGAACGATCATGCAAAAAAGGAACGGTAGAAATTTGAAAAACAACTATTGCCTTGACACTGACTCAGCTCGGCTGACAAACAACTTTTTTGGCTACTGCTGGTGTGCCTTTTATCTTCCACTCTATAGAAATTTGTTATAACCTAGCTATATGCGTGCGCACGAGTATACTCTACGCTGCCCAATGAATCAACGGATAGTGGGTAGTGAAATGCGATACCACCAACAAATGAAGCAGTGTGAACCAAATTTAATAAATTTCGCAATTTGAGAGTTGATTTTTTTCTCTAGTCAAACACCAAAGGAACTTCCCTCAACGTCCAATGAAAAAAATCAACTTTCAGAAAACTGTAGGCCAATTTTCCGTTGGATCGTCAAATATAAGTTAGGGGTTTGCCAAAGGCTAAACAGAGCATGCAGACTTACCTTTTTATTCCCCAGGGGCTGCCTAGCCTACGTTTTCTACTTTACGACGGCCTAAGCCGTCGGATGCTGGACGCCGTTCGTTCCCACCACTCCACCGCGCGGACACTTTATTTCAGCGGCCTCGCCGCACTATTCCCACACTAATTCCGGGTTTAGGGATTTGCTTTAAGAATTTCGTATTTTCTTTCGTAACCCCGGAGCACTGGTTTTTTCGGGCTATTTCGGGACCCCGGTAGCCTAGCTAATGTCGGGCTAATTTCGGGACACGGAACACGCGGTCACACCTACAGGGCCTTTTCATGTGGTCCCTGCCACTTCTCAATTACGCTGCGCACTACCGGGTAACTATTTATTCCAATTCGTTCACTTAAACATCTTTGTGGCCAATTGGGCCAATTGGGTTTTAGTTGGGTTCACTTTATAACTTCTATGCACACCAACTACTTTTTTTGTATCTCTATCTTTGCCAAGCACGTCCGAATTCCACGAGACACAAGCACCAAGCGAGCGATCTTCTATCCCTCCGATCGAGTCGGAAACAGCGTCGCATGGTCTAAACTTTTTGACCTTCACATTTTCGCCCATTCGTATCGCGAGTGGGGTTTTAGAACAGCGGGGGATACTGAGCTTGAGACGTTTTTCCGACGGCGTGTTGATAGCCGAGTTTTTCAAAATAAATTTAGTTTTATTGGATTGTGAGTATATATAATTTTTGTTTTGCAATTTTATGGTACATTAGAAATGTAACAGTGCACCTAAGGGAAAACTGCTGAAACACGGCTTTAGGACATTTCGTCGAATGACATTTGGTCGAATAACGTTTGGTCGAATGACATTTGGTCGTAAGTACATTTGGTCGAAAGGAAATTTGGTCGAATGATGTTTAGTTGAACGTAAAGCTTATTTTGAAATGGTTTATTGAAAGTTCATTTGGTAAAATTGATTATCGTTTTCTGAGTTTTGCAAAGTTGATAAGATAATGTTTGAATAATCTGAACATTTTATTAGTCTTTTTTTATTTCATACATCTTTAAATGTGTGAATTGCAGTTATGCCAAAATCTAGATATTCAATGATTATTTAAATGAGCTTTTTAGTAGTTTTTTTGTACTTGGCTTTAGTAACTTTTTTATTCTTTTAAAATATCATCATTCTTTGAAAAACTGCTCAACAACTTATTTTATTATTCTACTATGTGAACAAAATGTTTTCATTATTTATTATTCTTTTTAAATGTCATCGTTCTTCGTAATGAAGATCAGCTCATTCGATGGAAGCATTCAGAGAGAGTACTCG
Source organism: Aedes aegypti (assembly GCF_002204515.2). Taxonomy (NCBI): domain Eukaryota; kingdom Metazoa; phylum Arthropoda; class Insecta; order Diptera; family Culicidae; genus Aedes; species Aedes aegypti. The sequence continues at coordinate 99,002 of NW_018736634.1, forward strand.
GGATCTTTCTTTGAATTCCGGGTCTTGCAGCTCACGGATGTGGGTAAGATTTTTGAATGCGGAAATCAGAATTAAAACGGCAGGAAAAATTTAATTTAATTTAATTCAATAACATTCCTTAAGCAAGGCTGACAGTGTTGATGACCTCGGGTGAATAACAGAGTTTGCAGTAGAAGATTTGGATTATTAAAAACGAAAATTGTGCTTATTCTATGTATCGGGTAAGAGAAGACGAGTTGACTAAGGTGACAAAAGTCGGCTTGATTTCATCTACACACTTAAATCAGAATGCCGAAATCAACTGTGCGAATCTCGGTTAAAGTTCGTTTGCTGACATCTCAACAAAACTGACGTTTGATGTCAGCGGCACCCGAAGGTGCTACTATAAACACACTTGATTTTATGATGAAATATCAGTTAAAATTCAGGCTGTGCGGATCTTGGTAAAAGAATGAAAATTAGGCGAGCTCAACTGCGTGTGTAAGATCAGCTTATCTCAAATCTCAGAACATGCCTGAAGGACAAAGCAGCCTGAAACGTCAAAATTGCAAGAATTTAAACAATATGTTTGAAGAACGACCAAATGTACTTTCGACTAAACGTCATTCGACTAAATGTCATTCGACCAAATGTCATAGATTCCTGAAACACGGTGATAAAATCATGAAATATATTATTTTCACGTATCATTCGATAGATTTCAAATCCTTCATTCATTCAAATGTATAAAAATCACGATGTATTTGAAATTTTCCTGCAAAAAGCTTTGCACCAATAATAGTGTGGTAACGACCTTGATTCTTATAGATTTCACACCACGCGCGAAGCACTGCAAGGGACTAGCGAAACACACCAGTAGAAGGTTGGGGATAAACTGAGGCGGTGATTTAGGCATAGCATTCATACCAGCAGCAGCTGGGTGAATACGAAGTGCGCAAGAAGGAACTAATATTCATTGAGCATTCTACCACATCCCCTTCTCCCTGTAGAAAGTTATGTATTGTAAATCTATATTGTTTCAACAAAAGTTAACTATACTTATAGTTTAAAATGATTCAAAGTATATGAAAACAAATCAATTCTGAAACTTATACTTATCTTGATATGTTGAACTTATGCACAAGTTTTGCTACTCTTGTCGAACGCCGAACCTTCGAGCTTGGCGATGTTATCAATGGTTGGAAGTTTGAAGTTCCCGTGTGACGCGTATCCTGCAACTCTGTTCTTTTAGATTCTGCTTTACTTTCTGCTTCTTCCGGTGATGAAGAAGGAATCAGCTTCAGATGCGAGATGTTACGATCATATGTCTTTCCAGTATCATCAGACTGAACTGTCACGTTAGAGCTTTGCTTGTCAACAACAGTGAATTTCTCTTTCATGAAATTCGTTGAAAGCTTGTTGGTTGGTAGAAGGTTTTTCATGAGAACTACATCTCCAACTTTTATTTCACTGGTCCTTGCTTTACGTTCAGCATCTTCCCGTTCTTTTCCAAGCATCTTGTGTTCCATATCTCTATCTCTGAACTCAGTGCTGGATGGTGTTGTTTCTAGATCATCGATGTGTGGCAACTTAGTTCGAACTTTCCGGTTCTGAATCAATTCACTGGGTGCAACTCCTGTAACCGTATGTGGTGTATTATTATAAAGCTGCAGATACTGATCGAGTTCCTCCTTCCAGTCATCGTGAAGCGCATGAGAAATTCTCATCCGTTTCAACAAAGACCTATTTTGACGTTCTACTTCGCCGTTGGCTTGCGGCCAGTACGTCGAAGTATGGTTCATAAAAATTCTACTGAACTTGCAAAAATCCTCGAATTCCGCCGAAACGAACTGCTTTGCGTTGTCCAAGGTAATTGTTCTTGGTAAACCCCATGTTCGAAATATTCTTTTGAGCCTTTTGATGGTTTCTTGTGCAGTTATTTTTCTCATGATCTCCAACTCCATGTATCGGCTATAGTAGTCTATTACCACTAAGACGTATTCTCCGGTTGGTAATGGTCCCAGAAAATCGATCGCGATATCTATCCACGGCTTATTTGGTAACTGCCGCCGTGCCATTGGTTCAGGAGGATCTGGAATTTGAACCAATCTACAACCTTCGCAGGTTTCACAGAATTTTATAGCATCTCGGTCTATGCCAGGCCACCAGCATCGTTCGCGTAACCTACGCTTCATCATGGATTGACCAGGATGATCCTCATGTGCCAACTGGCACATACGCTGCCTTAATGTCATGGGAGTGACAAGTTTTGTTCCTCGCATAATAAGTCCATTTACAAATGAATACTCCAGCTGAAATGCCGAGTAGTGCTTTAAAGCTTCGTTGCTCCATTTGCCACTCAAAATACAGTCTTTCAGGGCTTGCATTTCAGAATCATTTTCTGTTGCTCTACGATATCTAAAGCTGCACTCTCTTGGACTGTTCTTATCATACATTCAGTGTTGGAATCGAAGATTTCGCGGTTTTCACTCTCACTTAAAGTAGAGATTGCCTTGACCATAATATGCCGTATGTACACTAGACTGGCCCTTAAACAAAAAAGTTGTAAAATTCAACGGGGCACCCCCTAGATATGTGCCTTAGGATAAGAAAAAAGCTCTCTCAAAATTTCAACTCATTTGGTTGCTCCCCCAGCTGGCGCATTCAATTCAAAGTTTGTATGGAATATTCGTCTAAAATATATTGAAAATTGACCCTATGTCACTGTTTCATCTCGTACACTAGTTAATCGCGTTCAATTGAGCTCAGAATGACAAATTCAATAGTTGATATGCTAATGAACATTGTTGCCGAAGGTTGTATCTGGATTGAAGCTCATTTTCATTAAGCTTTCAGTTGTTGAAAGTTAGACTTAGATCAGCACGCCCGTACAATCACACATGTGCATGCACCTTGTGCCGCAGCTCGCCCAGCGTCATAGGTGGCTATGATGCGCTTAGTGGCTACCACCCAGCTAAGCTGAAGGAAAACTAAGCAATATTGCAAATCTACTTCAGATAGTTAAAACACCAACTTTATCAATTTTAATCATCATACAACCTTCTACAATATTGTTTGCTATAGTATCAAGTAGTGTTTTTGACATTCTGGGTTCAATTTAACGCGATCAACAATTTTCCTGACTCAAACAGGAGATGATGTGCTGTTTCCTGTATGTTGGAGCTGAAAATCCCATATTAAATTCAATTCAATTGCGCCAGCTCATGGAACGACCAAATGAGCTGAAACTTTCAGGAAGTCTTCCTCTAACCCTAAAGGATAATCCTGGTGGGTGCCCCGTGGAATTATACAACTTTATTTTTCTCCCATACTGAGCTGGGCCAGTCTAATGTACACTTCTGAATCATCAACCCATTGACTATCTTCAACATGAGAACTTAATCGTGACAGTACGTCGGCTAGGTTTGCTGAACCTTTTCTGTACACATCCTACAATTACACGTTTTTAAGTTAGAAGAGAAAAAAAAATAGAAACAGACCTTATCAGAACAATAACTACCTTAAACTTGAAAGCTTGGACGCGCAATATCCAACGTTCAATCCTTGCTGTTGGCTTGGAAGTTATCGCAAACAAAGTTTCCAATGGGCGGTGGTCGGTTTCCAATTCAAACGTTATTCCCATCAGATACATCTTAAATCGCTCGATGGCCCAAACTATTCCTAGCGCTTCCTTTTCAATAATAGTATATTTCTTTTCGACATCTGAGAGACTTTTTGACGCGTAGCAAATGATACGAGGCTGATTCCCTTTAAACTGAATAAGCACCGCTCCTAACCCTACACCGGAAGCGTCTGTGACTACAAGAGTGCGATCTTGAGGGTCGAAATATCCTAGGTTCATGACTGATCCTATCTGGTTCTTGAGCTTATCAAACGATTGCTGGTGTTCTGCTTTCCAATCAAAGGGTGTTTCTTGCCTCAGTAGGTTTCGCAATGGAGAGTTAATGTTGCAAGATCAGGTATGAATTTTGCTACATATGTCACCAAACCCAGGAAGCTTCTCAATTCTTCTTTTGTTTGCGGTGCCCGGAACTGAAGGATTAATTTTACCTTTTCATCTACGGGAGCGATTCCGTCAGCAGACAGCTTGTGGCCTAGAAACACTGCTTCTCGCTGTTTAAAGTTGCATTTATGATCATTGAGCAATATTCCTAGTTGATTAAGAACCTTTAGTACTTCCTTTACACAGCTGTCGTGTTCTTTTTCAGACGATCCGAATATCATGATATCGTCAATAAACACCACGGTATTCCTACAACTTGCCAGTATGCTCTCCATGAGATTCTGAAACAGTTCAGGCGCACAATTTACTCCAAAAAGAAGCCTTTTGTAACGATACAAGCCCCAGTTTGTAACAAATGTGGTTATATCTCGACAGTTTTCATTCAATTCCACCTGATGAAACGCTTGTTTAATGTCGAGCGTTGTGAAGTATCGAGCATTTCGGAATTTCGGACTCAGATCGTCAAAAATCAGCAGTGGATGATTGAGCCTTTGAACTGCTTGGTTAGCTCTTCGCATATCAATGCACAGTCTGAGTTCCCCATTATCTTTAATGATTGGAACTAGAGGCGAAACCCAAGATGTGGGTCATGTGACCTTCTCTATTATCCCCATCTCCAACAGCTCATCCAGTTTGGAATTGACTTTTTGAAGTAACGGTATTGGACAACGACGCAGCGGCTGAATGACCGGAGGAATACTCCGATCAATAGGAAGGCTTAGACTGACACCCTTAATTTTAGGAAACTCTTTCTTAGTTTCAACTCTGTCCACAACATTGTTTTGGCTCGGCAGGCCAATTTTGAGTACTCCTAGACTTTGTGCTGTTATTTTTCCCATCAGAGGCTGTTGTCCTTTTTCTTTTACATAGAACGATGTTGTAGTGCTTAACACCCTGTATAAATGTGAAATTTTGTACAATTTAACTACCTGAATAATACTTCTCATCATGTCTGATGTTGGGCAACAAAGCCAATTAATTGAACTAAAATATCGAAAATAAGTACCTGTCACCATCGTCAATTTCCAATGTCGCGTCGAAGGTCGTGATAAGCTTCAAGGGGATTCTTCCGTACGCCAGAAACCTCTTTTCTTCGTCGACTCTTTGGTTGGTAATTTGGACATCTTTCAATTTCATCAGTTCCCAAGTAGTGTCATCAATCAAATTGTGTTTTGACCCAGAATCGATTAGCATGATAATGTCTACACCTCCAACACGGCATGTTATTAACTCTTCGTCGTTGTCTCCTACATTGTAGACAGGTAAATCTTCAAAAACCGGATCACGTTGATTAGCCTCGTCAATATTGAAGATATTTCGAGGACGTTTGCTTGAGTTGCCGAAATCGCGGTTGTTGGGATAGGCTGATTTTCGTTTACGATCTTGCGAAGCATTATTCATTGGTGGCTTCGATCTACAGGCAGACTGGAAATGGCCAACCTTTTTGCATTTCAAGCAAGTCTTGTTGAGAGCAGGACAACGATCTTTGTCATAATGGCGTTTATAGCCGCATCGTATGCAACGTAGATTCGTGATTACTGTATTGTTCGGTTTTGGTTTATCATACAATCGATTTACACTTGTGGAATTCGATATGGCATTCTTGGGGTTCATCTTTGATGCTTGGTAACGCACTGATTGGTAAGCATTTACTACCTTCAAGGTATCGTAAAGAGTCAAAATGTCCTTTTCTAGCAATTTTTGCCTTAAATCGTTTGGCGTAAACTGAATAATTTTGTCAACAACGGCATTGGTACCTCGCGTACCTGAAGGAATAAAATAGACCCCTCTGTGCGGTCCTTAGCCTCTTGCCCAGCAACTCCTATCCCTACCTCCTCGCGGTACTGGCCGGGGTACGAGTAACCTCAGGGAAGATCGGGTAACCAACCCCCGGTGGGAACTTTGGTCGTATGCTGACAGGGAAGGGGGGGTTTGCTTTTGCTTCTGCAAACCTGGAGCGTCTGTACTCCATGTTAGGAGCGGCTTACAACAGCGTCTGTTCCCCATGTCAGGGGCGGCTGATCATCGTCCGAGTGCCAGAGAAGGACTCTAAGCTAAACTGCGCACTATGGCCCTCCGAACATTTAGGGGGAATGGTCCTCCGGAAATCTAGGGGGTTGGTGTCAGGCCCTGCAAGCCAACCGTAAAAACACATCAGCACAGGAACGTCAACGAGAAAATACGGACCGGAACAATCGGCAAAGACCACAGCGACGAAAATGGACTAGCGATTGGAAACTCGGTACGTGGAACTGCAAATCTCTCAACTTCATCGGAAGCACACGCATACTCTCCGATGTACTGAAGATCCGCGGTTTCGACATCGTAGCGCTGCAGGAGGTGTGCTGGACAGGTTCGATGGTGCGAACGTTTAGAGGTAATCATACCATCTACCAGAGCTGCGGCAACACACGTGAGCTGGGAACAGCTTTTATAGTGATGGGTGATATGCAAAGGCGCGTGATCGGGTGGTGGCCGATCAATGAACGAATGTGCAAGTTAAGAATCAAAGGCCGATTCTTTAACTTCAGCATAATCAACGTGCATAGCCCACACTCCGGAAGCACTGATGATGACAAGGACGCATTTTACGCGCAGCTCGAACGCGAGTACGACCGCTGCCCAAGCCACGACGTTAAGATCATCATAGGAGATTTGAACGCTCAGGTTGGCCAGGAGGAGGAGTTCAGACCGACGATTGGAAAGTTCAGCGCCCACCGGCTGACGAACGAGAACGGCCTACGACTGATAGATTTTGCCGCCTCCAAGAACATGGCCATTCGCAGCACCTACTTCCAGCACAGCCTCCCGTATCGATTCACCTGGAGATCACCACTGCAGACGGAATCACAAATCGACCACGTTTTGATCGATGGACGGCACTTCTCCGATATTACCGACGTCAGAACCTATCGTGGCGCTAACATCGACTCTGATCACTATCTAGTGATGGTGAAACTGCGCCAAAAACTATCCGTTATCAACAATGTACGGTATCGACGCCCGCCTCGGTATAACCTAGCGCGACTGGCTCAACCGAACGTCGCTGCCGCATACGCGCAGCATCTCGAGGAAGCGTTGCCGGAAGAGGGCGAGCTTGACGAAGCCCCTCTTGAAGACTGCTGGAGCAACATAAAAGCAGCCATCAACAACGCAGCCGAGAGCATCGTCGGGTACGTGGAAAGGAGGACATGTAACGATTGGTTCGACGAAGAATGCAGGCAGGTTTTGGAGGAGAAGGATGCAGCGCGGGCTGCAATGCTGCAGCAAGGAACGCGACAAAACGTGGAGCGATATAAAAGAAAACGAAAGCAGCAAACCCGCCTATTCCGGGACAAAAAGCGCCGCCTGGAAGAAGCGGAATGTGAAGAAATGGAACAGCTGCATCGTTCACAAGAAACGCGAAAGTTCTACGAGTAGCTTAACGCATCCCGAAAAGGCTTCGTGCCGCGAGCCGAAATGTGTAGGGATAAGGACGGAAGCATCTTGACGGACGGGCGTGAGGTGATTGAAAGGTGGAAGCAGCACTACGATGAACACCTGAATGGCGCGGAGAACACAGGCGCCGAGGGTCACAACAGCGGAGGAAGTAACTACGTCAGCACGGCGGATGAAGGAAACCAACCTGCCCCCACATTGAGGGAAGTTAAGGATGCCATTAACCAGCTCAAGAATAACAAGGCCGCTGGTAAGGATGGTATTGGAGCTGAACTCATCAAAATGGGCCCTGAGAGGTTAGCCACCTGTCTGCACCGACTGATTGTCAGAATCTGGGAAACGGAACAGCTGCCGGAGGAGTGGAAGCAAGGGGTTATATGCCCCATCTACAAGAAGGGCGACAAACTGGAATGTGAAAACTATCGTGCGATCACTATCCTGAATGCCGCCTACAAAGTGCTATCCCAGATTATCTTCCGTCGTCTATCACCAATAACAAATGAGTTTGTGGGAAGTTATCAAGCTGGTTTCATCAACGGCCGCTCGACAACGGACCAAATCTTCACTGTACGGCAAATCCTCCAGAAATGCCGTGAATACCAAGTCCCAACGCATCACCTGTTCATCGATTTCAAAGCGGCTTATGATAGCATCGACCGCGAAGAGCTATGTAAAATCATGGACGAGTACAGCTTTCCCGGGAAGCTCACAAGACTAATAAGAGCAACAATGGACGGTGTGCAGAATAGCGTGAAGATTTCGGGCGAACATTCCAGTTCGTTCGAATCCCGCCGGGGACTTCGACAGGGTGATGGACTTTCGTGCCTGCTGTTCAACATCGCGCTAGAAGGTGTCATGCGGAGAGCCGGGTTCAACAACCGAGGTACGATTTTCACAAGATCCAGCCAATTTGTTTGCTTCGCGGATGATATGGATATTGTCGGCAGAACATTTGGAACGGTGGCAGACCTGTACACCCGCCTGAAACGTGAAGCGACAAAAGTCGGCCTGGTGGTGAATGCGTCAAAAACAAAGTACATGCTGATAGGCGGAACCGAGCGCGACAGAGCCCGCCTAGGAAGCAGTGTTACGATAGACGGGGATATTTTTGAGGTGGTTGATGAGTTCGTCTACCTCGGATCCTTGTTAACGGCTGACAACAACGTTAGTCGTGAAATACGGAGACGCATCATCAGTGGAAGTCGCGCCTACTATGGGCTCCAGAAAAAGCTGCGGTCGAGAAAGATTCACCCCGCACTAAATGTACCATGTACAAAACGCTTATAAGACCGGTGGTCCTCTATGGACATGAAGCATGGACCATGCTGGAAGAGGACTTGCAAGCACTTGGAGTGTTCGAACGAAGGGTGCTTAGGACGATCTTTGGCGGAGTGCAGGAGAACGGTGTGTGGCGGTGGAGAATGAACCACGAGCTCGCTAGGCTCTACGGCGAACCAAGTATCCAGAAGGTTGCGAAAGCCGGAAGGGTGCGCTGGGCAGGACATGTTGCAAGACTACCGGACAACAATCCTGCAAAGATGGTGTTCGCGTCGAATCCGGTTGGCACAAGAAGGCGGGGAGCACAGCGAGCGAGGTGGCTTGATCAGGTGCAACGAGATCTGGAGAACGTGGGCCAAAATCGAAGTTGGAGAGACACAGCCATGGACCGAGTAAATTGGCGTAACATCGTTAACGAGGTTTTATCAAATCATTGATGTTACACCAACTAAATAAAATAAATAAATAATAACGGCAATGTTTCTACTCTCACTCTCCGACTTCCCGTATGAACATTTCGCAGCCTTGTGCTGAACTCTTAAAGCAAATTTATCGATCGTCTCATCTTCCTCAGGGGTCATAGTCCAGAACATGAACCTCTCAAAACTATCATGGTGTTTTGGAGAGAAGAGTTGATCTAGTTTCTCTTTTGCGGATGGATACGGATCATGGTTTGGGACTATATCATCGAATCCAGGTATGCCGTAGAATGCGCTCTGTAGTTCAAGACCACCCATTGCCAAAAGCAGCATTTTTCTACTGGCGCCATCAGTCACATTGACTGCTGCCATAATGCTCTCGAACCACCGTATCCATCCAACCCATGAATTACGAATCTCAGTAATTTAGTTTTCATATCATTGCATTTCATTATATGCATTTGTGGTATTATTTTACATCATTCAAGAGTGATAATCATTCTAAACCATTCAGCCCTACTTTCCAACCAACACACACGCATCATCCAAGAGCGTACCTACGCATTATTTAATAGCGAGCTTTCAAGCATCATTTAAGAACAATTCATACAGTCCGTAACCATGACGAACAACATTTTAATCAATACATACGCATCATCCAAGAGCGCACCTACACATCATTTAAGAGCGACCTTCAAGCGTCATTTAAGAGCTATTTATACAGTTCGTACCCATGTCAAACAACATTTCAATCGAAACACACGCATCATCCAAGAGCGCACCTACGCAACGCTTAAGAGCGAGTTTTCAAGCATGTCGAACTACATTTCAATCAACACACACGCATCATCCAAGAGCGCACCTACACATTATCCAAAGGCAAGCTTTTTCCTAGCACATTGAAGAGCTTTTCAGCTATTATACAGTCACACGCATCATCGAAGAGCGAACAAATAGGTATGGGTCTCTGTCTCGCAACATTCAAGAGCAAGTTTTTTTTATTTGTTTTCACTGAACAAGCGCACCATTCAAGAGCGCACTTTCTTGCTTTCACTATACTTACACATGCACAGGCACATCATCGAAGAGTGCATGCGCAGCCAATTCTCAATGATTCATTCCATCATCATTAACTTCTTCGAATGAATACGTATTATATTGACGAAAACTCTCCGGCTAATCTCTTTCTCTTTTGAGCGAAACACAGTTATTATTTTTAACTCAAAGATAATCTTTTCAATACAATACGGCATTTGAGAAGCTTTTTAAAATAGCTATAGCAGGATTTAAAATAACAATTAAAAACCATTGGCGTATGGAGTTGGCCATCATTGTTAAAATTGCATTAAAATCACTTACCTTTAATTTCAGCATACTCATAACAATAATCACCTTTGTGTAAAATATAATTACCGTTCAATTGGATAAGAAATACAGCGGTCACTTATTCTGATTTGGCTGTGGATGCTCAGCAAGCAACCGAATGAAAACCACCAACACCAAACCAACGCATCGCATCAGCTTTCACACTCCCACCGCTTTCACACTCCCACCGCTTTCACACATGCTTAGAGCAACAACACTGGCAGGGAGGCTATGAGGCCAAGCGGATACCCTTTCACACACATTCACGTCACTTATGACCTTGGTTTTTTCAGCAGCATGAAAAAAATCACGCCACGCTGCTTTCTTGGGTATTTTTTTCTGCGCACATTCCCTTTTCCCGTTTGTTTTATTTTTCCCAATCACACTTCAGCAATTTTTCTTCACATTAGGTATACTCTTTTTTTTCTTTTTTTATTGTATTTAATCGATCACACCATTCAACCACCATCCCGTCCATTCTGCTGCTCTTCTTTGCCACGCACGAATTAGACAACCGGTTAGTTGAAAATTTAACATTTTTCTTTTTGTCGTAATTTTTATTACCTTGATTCTCACCAACTCACAATAAATTCACAATTTTCAATTCGGGTTCTGAAACCTCGTCGCCAATTTGTGGTAACGACCTTGATTCTTATAGATTTCACACCACGCGCGAAGCACTGCAAGGGACTAGCGAAACACACCAGTAGAAGGTTGGGGATAAACTGAGGCGGTGATTTAGGCATAGCATTCATACCAGCAGCAGCTGGGTGAATACGAAGTGCGCAAGAAGGAACTAATATTCATTGAGCATTCTACCACAAATAGGAACACAGTTCCTTTAGTGGATATATATTTTTAGAATGGTTCCTTTAGTAACGCAATCCATTGATTTCTTATGGGACCCTCTACTATGGGTACTGATGCACCACTATAGGTGCAAAGGAGCAAAAATTTTAAGCAAAATAATTGTTTTACATAGTTTTATGGTTAAATTTCTTGAATATTATTCGATTGCTTATATCATTTTCTCATCGTACATCACAGAAAAATATCGCATAATCATTTATTACTGCGTAACATGCCAAAACACACTATCTCCACTATTGGAGCTACCTCCACTAAGGGAGCGTTTGCCCTAATCCATTGCAACTCTATTTTATGAGAAATTCTTCGTTTTATCCAACTCTGATCCAAATCTGTGTGCTATCTATAAATGTGGGGTGACTGTAATTATCTTTACACAAATTAGCTACATATGACGCATACAGGAATCTATGACAAAAGGTCGAAAGACAAAAGGTCGAATGCCAAAAGGTCGAATGACAGAAGGTCGAATGGACAAAAGGTCGAAGGGACAAAAGGTCGAATGGACAAAAGGTCGAATGGACAAAAGGTCGAATGGACAAAAGGTCGAATGACAAAAAAGGTCGAATGGACAAAAGGTCGAATGGACAAAAGGTCGAATAGACAAAAGTTCGAATGCCGAAAAAGGTCGAATGGACAACAATTTAGGAAGAACAAAAGGCTATACTCTTTAGATAAAAAAGCAAGTTATCACAAGCGCTACAGCTAAAATAGACGCGAAGAAAACGCGCATATTTTCAGAAAGACCATACTGAGGGAGGTTCAATTTAAGCTGGTCAACGATCTTTTCGGGGTGAAATTTTGTTAGACTTTTCAGGTCGTAGTGCATCCAGAGTTACTGTGTACGTGCTGTAGCCTTATGTGCAAGAGCCACATTCCTTTCATGCTCACCCGTGCACTGTACATTTTGAGACCTATGTTGGTGTTCCACGCTTTTTTAGGGTAATTATTCAATGCGTCTCATGCACTTCGTCACATGCGTTGTTCAAAAACAGCACAATAATTGATGTGAAGACAAAATTTTAAAACGAGAATCGAAATTGTAGCTTCCGGATCCCGCGTCTTCGACCGTACCATGTAGACCATCTAGACACCTGTATAATGAGGTAAAAATAGCTGTAGAGACCCATCGTTACTGAGCAGTTGTTTTACAACTTGGATACCGATGGCGAGCGTAGCACCGAGCAGCGCATGTGTTGAATCTACCCTAGCGCGCTTTCAGAATTTGTGTGAACCTAGCGCAGCACACTATGATTTTGATGCGTTGAAAGGCTGTTTGGTTGGAGACTCGTTAGTCCATTTATGTTCTCCTGGTAATTATGAAACTCTAAGTGCATCGAGGTGCATGCCACTCGATGTGCTATGTGTTGGGATGCCGAGTGCTGGAATGCAGTAACTGCGGCTGTCATTCAGATTATACTGGAATTATTGCACCAATGGCGTGCCGCCATGAGTTGACTGCAGAGCAGAGTATTCGCTCTGCGGAGGCTGGTTCCCTGTAACAATGTTCTAGACGGCTAGGAGAAGCAGTTTGCCTTGGCTGGCTTTTTCTTCTACATATGTTAAAGTGTTGCATCAGCTCGGGTTGCAGATCATCTCTTAAAAAGCATGATGCACAAATGCAAAAATGATCAAGTTATCAAAAAAGCTCTCAGTAAATGCTAGTGTAGCTGAGAAGCAGACTCTACCCTATTTGGGACCTAATTCCAGAAAGAGGACGATTATTTTTCCCTTATGCTAATTTAAATCAGTCGAAACCAACAGTTAGATAAAACTCTAATGCATAGCCCTAAAACAGCAAAACTTCAAAAGAAGGAAAATCCTTTGTTAGAAATGCAATTGATATGCTTATAAACTCTGTAAGCATGAAGAACAGCCGATATTTATAAGAAGGCAACATTTCAATTGAAAAAAAAAAAATACAGGCAAGATGTAAAAGTTAAATCAGTCGATTATAAAAGAAAGAATAATCGTCGATACAATATATACAACGATAATTCCAGAAAGAGGACGATTATTTTTCCCTTATGCTAATTTAAATCAGTCGAAACCAACAGTTAGATAAAACTCTAATGCATAGCCCTAAAATAGCAAAACTTCAAAAGAAGGAAAATCCTTTGTTAGAAATGCAATTGATATGCTTATAAACTCTGTAAGCATGAAGAACAGCCGATATTTATAAGAAGGCAACATTTCAATTGAAAAAAAAAATACAGGCAAGATGTAAAAGTTAAATCAGTCGATTATAAAAGAAAGAATAATCGTCGATACAAATGTCTACAACAGTATAAAACCACTATAATGTATAACTCCAAAAGAACAGCCAATGTTTCAAAGAAGGACAAATCTTTATTGAAAATGTTTCAAATAAAAAGCTAATAATAATCACTTTATGCTTTGGAGTATCAAAATAATAACAACCGACATTCAGAAAATAAATCTTTTGTTTGGAAAATAATAGCATTAATAGAAATTATTGCTTCAAACGATAGTTCTGAAGAACAGCTATCACCCTTTCAACGGTACAATTAGGACCTTTCGTCCATTCGACCTTTTGTCCATTCGACCTTTTGTCCATTCGACCTTTTGTCCATTAGACCTTTTGTCCATTCGACCTTTTGTCCATTCGACCTTTTGTCCATTTGACTTTTTTCCATTCGACCTTTTGTCCATTCGACCTTTTGTCCATTCGACCTTTTGTCCCTTCGACCTTTTGTCACTTCGACCTTTTGTCCATTCGACCTTTTGTCCTTCGACCTTTTGTCATTCGACCTTCTGTCCTTCGACCTTTTGTCCTACAACCGCATACAGTAAATCACTGCAGTAGTCTTCCCACACATGATACGCATCATAGCCATGCAAAATTCTTCGTGGTAAATACATTCACAATCTTCCTCCTCGATGACGTTATGATTAACGGCTCTGTTAGGATTCGTTACACGTCAGGGCGCCAACCGAGGGAAAGATAATTTGCGAAGGAGATAAAAAAAAGTTTGCTTCAAAGAATTTCCACAGGCCACCAAGCATAATTTACATTCGCGTCTGATTCTCGGTTTACCAACCTTCTCGCTAGCTACCGTGTCGGAATTCTCAACATGGCCTCGGTTCTACCTGTAAGAGAAGAACGGGTAATATGCGCCTCCTATGGAAAAACTCAATTTCATCTGTAAACTTCTTCGAAAACGTTCTTCTAATTGAGTACACGAGATTACTGAAAACAGTGAATGGATTGAAGCAATCATAGTTTCTTCTTCATCTTCTTTGCTAATACGTCCCCACTAGAACAGAGCCGGCTACTCAGCGTAGTGTTCTAAGAGAACTTTCTCAGTTATTACCTGTGAACTTTCTTTGCCAAAGTTGCCATTTAAGCATTCGTATATCGTGTGGCAGGTACAATAATACTCTATGCTCAGGACACCTTCAGCATGGCCACTCGGCTAAAGAAGGACCCAAGCTATCATATATAAGAAATTAAACTTAAAAGAAATGATTTTCAAAATAGCAAAATATGTTATGGAATGTTACGCGCCGCCATAGTTACACAAAATTGTTTTGTGGCAAAATCAAACTACGGTCGACTCTCCACATCTCGATGTTCTATACCTCGATATCTCTCCCTATGTCGATGATATCTCCATATCTCGATATCCTCCTTATCTCTATATCTCCTTATGTCGATGTGATTTACATTTCCGATTTTCTCTCCGTATGTCGATATGTGTATTATCAAGGATTACTAGACTAGATTTTAGGGATTAAAAACAATTTTCAAAGACGAAATGACGTCTGTTTGTTTTAATATTCCTGGTCACGGAGTATTCATTAAACATTTGTTCTATGTCTCGATCTCTCCCTATCTCGATGGTCCCTCCAATATCGAGATGTGCAGAGTCGGCTGTATTTTCTAAATTCTTCTTATGTATGCAGCAGATACCTACTATGTAGTTAAATTCCTTGTTTAAGTTTGAGGTTATGCTGCACAATTTGAATTTCACCGATGGTTTCTGAGCAACTATCAAGTACCGTAATTCGGGGTAACATTGATCAGCAATGACCCTCCTCATCATTTATCGCAATGACCCTCTTCATAAAAAGTTCTAATCAACGTTTATCGATAAAATATTTTCAATGCATGAATGGTGATTCTCTTCCTTCTATTCGTGAGCTAATAAACGTAGAGGTTTTTGCAAAAATTGAGTTGCATTCATGCGTAATTTTTTCAACTTTTGGAAACAATGATTTTCATTATTATGGATGACACGATCAGAGAATCATGTCTCACACGAGTTCTGAAAACGATATGAACAAGAGAAATACTATTGTTACTAAAAATGACATCGCCAAAAACGATTCCGTTGTCGAAACTTTCATAAATATTCATAAAGCAGAATTTTCTTAGGAAATTCCCTACCTTTAGGCGTATTCCACAATACGAGATGTTCTCAATTTTGAAATAACTCAAAAAGTAAATGACTTGTAAGAATTTAACCTTCATATTCGGCTTCAGGGATCACGATTTTAGTAAGTAAAGTTATTTTCAACATAATCGAACGTTGTTTTCATGGGTGATCAATGTTACCCCATATCAGATAAAAAAAAAAAGTTTTAATAATATGAAAGTGGAACTGTTTTGAACTGAAATTTTTAAGAAATATCCGAAAAAATGATCAATGTTACCCCGGATTACGGTATCACATTTTGCCTCACGTCAATTACCCTTTAGGTTGCCAAAATTGTTTTTGTTTTTTTTAACGTTTTTGAAATTAGAAATGTTTTTACGTGAGAATTGAACGCTTCTGATAGTTATATATCGTATGAATTGATAATGTTTGACGGCAATACATTTTATCTTTAAAGATATTGCGGTGGTGCGTTACACCACGATAGCGTATTTTATACCTAGTTTCCCCACCAGTGGTGCTTCAAAAATCACATGTGCATAAATCATGTTGATCATCGCATTTTTTTCGCTTCGTTTCGCTCAATGTCGCGCAAGGCTGTACGGTTCGCTCTGTTGGCTCACTGTGGGCTTAGGCTTCCAACCGCCTTTGTAGAATGAGTGAAATGAGGACAGTCCATCTCAACTGATACCATGGCACTACTGAAAGTTTGTGCATTCGTGGTATCTTAATTCTTGGTTTCTGACCTTATTATGTCTCTGATTGTGTAAAGTTTTGTATTACGTGCTTGCAATTTGGATTTATTTTTGTCGAATCTCTAAAGGCAACCTGGTTTACAGCTTCATATGGAAAAAAAAATCTAATGTTCTTGGAGTAACAAAAAACCATGTCATCGCCTAAACATATCTGATAGGAGGATAGTCACGGGGTGCTGTTAAACAAAACCAAGTGAGCATAATTTCCCCAGCTCTTTTCTTCAAACAACTTGATTATTTCTTCACCACGAAGGGCAAACGAATGGTAACGTCTCTTGGGAAAGCAAGAGCAACCTTATCTTGTTTACAAAAATTAAGCATTAATGGAATTAATTTTTCTCTTGTTTACGTCAGGTTCATGATTTATTTCTCACCTTGGAAAATTGAAAACTCGCAAAAGCGTTTTTTCCTTTTTCTCAACATGGCTAAACACTTCTGTGCTAGTTCGTAATATTCTTATCAGCATTTTCTAATTTACTTATGGCGTGAAAGTACCGTTTTGATTCATATTACGGACAGCTTCAAATTCCGGACACACTACTTTGTATGGGAAACATTTCACACGAAATGTTTCAATTTTTGCCGTTCAAAAGTTCTCAATTTCAAGGCTCGTTTTAAAAAGCATTTTCCATAGATATCTATGGAAATATGTAATGTCCAACTTCCTTAGGCATCTCTCTAGTGGTTTAACAATTTCATTTGATTAATTGACTTTTCTATTTATGATTTGTTTGACCTGTCCGCAATTCGAATCGAAGTGTCCGGAATATGAGACAAAAATAAGGAAGCGTTCGGAATCAGAATCATGTATAGTCCACGCATTTCTATTTATTTAAAATTATTCATGTTTTGGAATCGAAATCTTCTCTCACCATTCGAAAGTTAATGGGTTTGAAGGTTCGATATCGTGGAGGAATCATACATAGTGATTTATTTTACATGCTTTTTTGTGAGTTATACTTCACTGAAGCAAGACCAAGCTGAGGGTTGTGGGTTCGAATTCCACCAGTCGAAGATCTTTTCGGGTTGGAAATTATCTCGACTTCCCTGGGCATAGAGTATCTTTGTACCTGCCACACGATATACGCATGCAAAAATGGTCATAGGCATAGTAAGCTCTCAGTTAATAACTGTGGAAGTGCTCATAAGACGCTAAGCTGAGAAGCAGGCTCTGTCCCAGTGGGGACGTTACGCCAGAAAGAAGAAAAAAAAAAAGAAATTTGATCCGTTCCAACAAATCTGAAGGCTTTTCTACTGGTTTTGATCTTCTAGACATATAGAAAGCATTTCACAGTGCTTGGCATGACTGTTTGGTTGTGAAATTAAAAAACACCAATATTCAAAGCTATCTGACTAATTATCAGAACTCGAGGTCTGAAAGACTTCCTGTAAGAGCTGGTATTCCCCAAGACAGCCTTTTGGAGCTAATATTATACAATATTTTCACATCTGACTTACCTGAGTTACCTCAGGGATGTCAAAAATCTTTGTCTCCGGATGACACAGGCCTCGTCGTCAAAGGACTAAACCTGCGTGTCATATGTAGAAGATTGCAAAAAAGTTTTGCTTCATACTTGCAAAAATTGAAAATTTCTCATAATGCTTCCAAAACTCTACTCAATATTCCCACGTAAACCAAAAGTTTTTTATTTGAAACCTTTAAGTAGACATGTTGTCACGATGAGAGGGATTCCAATAAATTGGTCAGATGAAGTTAAGTATCTAGAGATCCTTACCTTGATACCTTGATGGCTACAGCGTAGCGTCACGCCATAGCTGGGCGTTCTGTAGAGCTCCATCTTCGTCGGTCTTGGGCGAAACTTCTCCAGTTGCCCCGAACGTTTAGGATCGCCAGGTCCTCTTCCACTGCGTACAGCCAGCGTATTCGTGGTCTTTCGCGAAGCCGCCGACCTCTACTTGGTTCTCTGCTGAATATTATTTTCGCAATTTTTTCCGACATTTGCATTAAGTGACCAGCCCATTGAAGTCTGCCGTATTTTACACGCTTGATAATATTTGCATCTTTGTTCACTTGATACAACTCGTGATTTATGCGACTGCGGCATACACCATTTTCGAGTTTCTCACCAAGTATTGTCCGCAGCACTTTACGCTCGAAAACACCGAGAGCTTTCCGGTCTGACTCTTTAAATGTCCACGCTTTGTGTCCGTAGAGAGCCACCGGAAGAATCAAAGTTTTATACAAAGCGAATTTTGTTTCCTTTTGCAAGCTGCTGGACCTAAGCTGGTTACGTAGTCCGTAAAAGGCCCTATTCGCAGCCGTAATACATCTTTTAACTTCGCGGGAAACGTCGTTGTCACAAGTCACAAGTGTTCCAAGGTAAACAAATTCTTCAACAACTTCAAAAGCACCTACACCACCAAGCCTGACTCTATATCTACCATGTACTTCGTTTTGGTGGAATTAATAGTCAGGCCTATCCTCGCTGTCGCCCTCTTCAGAGGCACGAAGGCCTCTGCCACTGACCTGCACTCATCCTTCATCCAGCGTAGCACGTATCAGCCTTATTAGTTTCGCCGGAAAACCATGTTCAGACATTATCTGCCAAAGCTCATTTATTTTCACTGAGTCGTACGCCGCCTTGAAATCAATAAACAAATTGTGAATCTGCAAGTTATACTTCCAGAATTTATCTAGGATCATTCGCAAGCTAAACATCTGGTCCATTGTCGAACGGCGCTCACAAAAATCAGCTTGGTATTCACCGACGAAGGACTCCTCGAGCGATCTCAGCCTGTTAAACAGGATGCACGACAGAATTTTGTACGCTGAATTTAGCAGGGTAATTCCTCTGTAATTGGCACACTCCAGTCTGTGCCCTTTCTTGTAGATTGGGCATATGAGGCCATCCAACCCGTCGGTGGGTAATTCTTCGTCCTCCCATACCTTCAGAAGTACTCGGTGGATCGACTAATAAAGCTGTTCACTTCCGTGCTTGAGAAGCTCGACCAGGATCTCGTCCTTCCCAGCAGCCTTACAGTTTTTCAGCTCGCTGATAGCCTTTTTAACCTCTACTATGGTCGGTGGGTCCACAGCTTGATCGTCATCATCAATATCCATCCTGTCCCTCGCTACATTTCCATTTTCACCGTTCAACATTTGCTGAAATTGTTCCTTCCACCTGGCATCCACCGCCGTTTTATCGGTCAGCAAATTCCCTTCTCGATCATTGCACTTAGCGGGCACAGGTACGATATTGTGCTGCACATCATTGACCGTTGCATAGAATCTCCGCATATCATTCCGGTTCAAGCTTTCTTGAGCTTCAGCTACCACACTTTCTTCGTGCTGCCTTTTCTTTCTGCGGTGGATTCGCTTTTCTTCGGCTCTCGCTACCCTGTAGCGCTCTCTGTTCTGTCGGGTAACGGCCACAAGCACACGGCTTCTGGCGACATTGTCTGTCACTCTCTGGCACTCATCATCGAACCAGTCGTTTCGTCTTAATCGTTGACCAGTGCCAATCACTTCCTGCGCCGTTGTTGCCACAGCTTCGTGGATAGGGTCCCACAGGCTGTCGACGTCTCCAGCAACGTTGATTCTTCCCAATTGCTCGTCTAGTTGCTGACGGTACTGGGCAACTACCCCATCAGTCGACAAGCGTTGTATATTAAAGCGCAGCGTTCTGTTTATTGTGGAACTCGTGACGCTGGATAACCACGCCCGAATTTTAACTATAACGAGATAATGATCCGATTCGATATTAGGGCCTCGCAAGGTCCTGACATCCATGACATCTGAGAAATGTCGCCCATCAACCAGCACGTGGTCTATTTGGGAGCAGGCATCGTCACTCGGGTGTCGTCAGGTGTGTTTGCGGATATTCTTTCGTGCGAATTAGGTACTGCTTATTTCCATCCCTCTAGCAGCATCGAAGGTTACTAGCCGCAGGCCATTATCATTGGTAACGGAATGAAGGCTTTCCGTTCCAATGATGGGTCGGAAGAAATCTTCTTTCCCGATCTGCGCATTTGCGTCGCCGATGACTATCTTGACGTCTTGTTTTAGGCACTCTCCGTAGGCCTTATCCAGGCTCTCCTTCATGTCATCTGGCTTATCGTTTGTTGGCGCATATATGCTGATCAGGCTGCAGTTGAAGAACTTGCCCTTCATTCTCAACACACAGATTCGGTCGCTTACCGGTTTCCACGAATAATTCGCTTCATCTGCATCCCAATCACTATGAAGCCAGGTATCAGAAGGCCGGCTCCAAAGGCACGTTCCCCACCAGTTGTAGATGTGGTACCGTAATTTCGGGTGAAATTAATCATTTGTCATGGTTTTTCTTGTCTGTTTTCTATAATGTTGACAATGCTAAACAATTAAATGCGGGAAAACATGTACGAAGGTGAGCCTCATCGGCTCATGTACCGGAATGTTCTAACAAATGTTATATTAGTGTTAAAAATATCTATAAAATAAAAAAAATCAGGGGATCTCATTTCGGGGGTGAAATTGATCACTTGTCCATGCGACTATTGTTATTTTCCTAAACAACTCTACATTATAAATTTGAGCTCCCTGAATCCGAATATGCTTGTTAAGCTCTTAACAATACAATATTTATATAAATAATGAATAGTTAAATTTCAAGCATTGCACGGAAAACGCCTAAATGTATGCAATAACCAGAGGAACTCCCTGATAACTAACAGAAATTCAATTATTTCAACCATATGAGCAAATTGGTACGAATGTTGGCGATGAAATTTTGTTTGGGGATGTATCTTAAGCACCCTCAAAAACTTTCAGGTTTATACCATGTTCAAAACTTTGTTTAAAACTACAAGTTCATGGATGTTAGTCGAATTTACGGTACTTGAATGAAGTGATAGCGATGGGGTCCACCACTCGGAATTCACGTTCTCCGGTTCTCAGCCATCGTATTTCCTGGATAGCTGCGTCGTTCACGCCGACATTCCGCAGTTCACAAGCCAGGAGCCCAACACGCACGGGTTCATTCCAAGTTCTCACGTTCCAAGATCCAACTTTCCAATCGTTGTCCTTTATTCGTTGCCGGGTCTGTTCCCGTAAAATCAATCCGTTTGCTCTACTTTTGCCTTTCTTGGTTGGTGAAGAGTCTTCGATAGGCCACCTAACCAGGGTTGCGCTACCTACATCGTGCTAGAGGGACTACCTCCTCGGTGCTGACAGCTTTGGACCTGTAGCTCTGGTTCTCAATAGTTTCAAGTTCTTTCGAGCATTCTACTATGGTGAGCCGTCATGCGCTAGCGGTGTTAGGTCTAGGGCTCATGCTAGTTAAAATTTTATCATTCAATAATCTTATTGAGGGCATTCAAGTCAAATGTCACAAATATATAAAATCTCTGTATCCACTTATTAACATAAAATCAAAACTTTGTCTTAAGAACAAGCTTTTGATCTTCAACAAATTTTCAGACAGACAATTGAAGAAAATTTGTTACCAGCGCCACGTAGCGATCGAATCCTAAATTAGGTTTTTCACCTTTAGATATCCCTCAATCTGCTGGATATCTTTGCCGATAGCCTTGGATCTGCTAGACAGTTTTGCCGAAGAAACCAACCTTCTAGCTGAAAAGGACGTTTTCAGCAATCGACGTTTTGTTTTACGATAGTTTGTCCCCAAACCCGACATAATGATATTGGATAATCGCAGACAGACAGCAATCCAATACTTGAGATATGAAATGACTTTAACAACATTCCCTGCACTAAGTTTGAAGTCACACTATACTCGTCACACTATCGTTGTCTTTGTGAGATAAGCAAGACGAGGTTTTTAGAAAAGGTTTGTAAGTATCAAAGCATTTTAAAGTGGTTTTTATTACAAATACTATTCAGTTCTATCCAATGCTTAATGAAATTTGTTCTGATGGAAAGAAACCTTCAACATAAAATCAGATAAGACCATTGAGAGAGCATTGTTACTTGATATATATAGCTCTCGGTCTAACGAAAAATTTTGCCGAAAACACTGATTTTTTAGCTATTATTCATCTAAAGATTTATGAGTTTCTACTAATTTTCACTAGCGCCTCCTAGTAGTAGTATGTAGAACCAGTGTTGCATTTGCACGCGTTCAGTTTGCGTTCCAGTTCAAATTTTTGAACGAGGGATCAAGTAGGCTTGATCAGTTTAAAAATTTGAACCCAAAAGAGCTAAAAAATGAACGAGAATGAAAAACAGTCTTCATGGCAGAATTTAAACATATTTCAAGGCAGAAAGATTTACAAAAGCTGTCAAGGAACATTTAAGATTCAATACAGGGTACGTGATATGTATTCAGTGTAGTTTTGAGTAGTGTTTTTAAGTTTTGTGCTTCAGTGTGCATTTTGAAATGAACGGGCCGTTCGAGAGCAGCGTCAGAATCTTGCACGAGCGTTCAATGTTTACTACTTTTGGCTCGCGTTCAGTTTAAAATGCATCACTGTGTAGAACTAACCATGCCAGTAACGTAAAACCCTTGAATTTATAGACACAGTCAGGTTGCAGCATTCGCAAAATATGCTACGCAACATTTTAACATTGAAGTGTATTTGATTTTATAACAATTGTTCATTGTTGTAAGCTAAGTAATTTCATGAAGAAGTTTTTCAAGACAGGGATTAAAATCTGGCATTGAGGGTATATTCTAGTGAATAATTTGTTCCTATGAAAAAACACCACTTCATAGAAGAGAGCGATTCATTTTAATCGCGCAACCAACATTTTCCGAGTTTCGAAAGCTCCTGAAGCGAAGTTTGCCTAGCACATTTCCAAATATCTTCCTTACCCAGTCAATATTTGCCTGCCGACGAAAATTGTCAAATTGCCAACACAAACAGCAGAAATCACTTTCTCGTGCATCCATCCGCTCAGTGTAAACATGTTTCGGAAGGACATGGCTAGCTAGGCGCGGGTGCTCTGCTGATGCTAATTTATTTAATTTCAACACTTTTGTTTAATCGATGAGGCCCACATATGGGAATGGACCCCGTTTCTCGCGATGTGGCACACAAAACGTCGCCTCTAACATGATAAATAGCGATCATGTTCATGTAGGCGAGCATTAGCTTTCATGCTTTCCACGATGATGTATCCGCTGCATGACAAGACCGACGCCAGCTTGGAACCTACACTTCCGTATAAATGTTTGGGTTCACTTCCTAGAAACATACAGAAGCGTTTTGTTCATATCTCTGTGATTACATGTCTAATTGAATTTCTCTATGGGTCATTCCAAAGGCAATAAATTTATCTTACTTCGCAGGTATTTTGATGACAACATTATTCAAATTATGTTAACTCAATATTCACTTGAAGTTCTGACACTTTTTGAAGGTTACACTGAGAAAACATAGCTAATTTTCTCGGCATTGGATCGACCAAACTTTTAACCCAGTACTGCATTAGAACCATAATCTCATATCGTTTGGAGATCACTTGCAAAATTTTGGTGGAAAAACCTAAAAAGCTGTTGTAACTAAATTAACAAGTTAATCCCGTTAAATATTATATCATTGATGTGCGCCTTATAATTTACGTACAAATAAGCTATGATTCTCGGGCCCAGATAGCCGTAGCGGTAAACGCGTAGCTATTCAGCAAGACCAAGCTGAGGGTCGTGGGTTCGAATCCCACCGGTCGAGGATCTTTTCGGGTTGGAAATTTGCTCGACTGCCCAGGGCATAGAGTATCTTCGTACCTGCCACACGATATACACATGCAAAAATGGTCATTGGCATAGTAAGCTCTCAGTTAATAACTGTGGAAGTGCTCATAAGAACACTAATCTGAGAAGCAGGCTCTGTCCCAGTGGGGACGTTACGCCAGAAAGAAGAAGAAGAAGCTATGATTTATTGAAATCAGTTGACAAAAGGCAGAGATATAAACAAAACCAATTTACATGCGTCTCAGGAGACATTATACTGAATGGTGACCCCAAAATTTTGCACGTTGGCTCGAATAGTTTTCAGATTTTCTGCCATAATGTTTCAATCGCTTTACAAAGAATATAAGAAAACGAATCTAACGCCGCATTAATTTGATATTTTAGTTGATTCATTGTTGTGAAAATTAGCCATTTTTCAGAGTTCCGAAAATTGTCACAAATTCAAGTAAATATTAAGTAAACAAAGCTTAAACAACGCTTTTGTCAAAATACATACGAAGTAAGATAAACTCATTGCATTTCGAATGAGTCATAAAGAGCTTCAATTGGACGTGACTTCTGTTTGTTATTCAGGAGGTGGCCCCAAACTTTTGCACGGGAGTGTACATAGACGATAGTTCACGTATGTGGTGGAAAATTACCCTCTCGTTGGCATTTTCACTCGATTTGCTTTGCTTGTTTCATGATCAGAACACGTTATGCCCGGAATTTCGCCTCACTTCCTGGATTGGTCCTGACGGTTGTGTGTCGTGCAGCGTTGGGTGACCCCTGGGAATGGAATAGCAAATTCCATCACTTTGTGATAGTGGCCAAACGGTAAACCGATAGAGGTATGCAGCCGGGTCCTTCATTCAACTTTTATCAGACTCTTTCCGTGTTACTGTTTCGTTCTTTGAAAGCTGTTGTAAGAGCTTACCGCTTGAGCACAGAAGGATGATGAAATTTCAGTGCGATTTTTACTATCGCCCCTGTGGAATTTCCCATTCAACTTGTGAAATTCGTTTTTGGGTTATAACATGGTTTTATACATGAGAAGATGAGAAGATAGTGGGGTTAACCTGCAGTATGATAATATGTGAAAAAAGCAAATCTATCTTCTGCTATACATTTTCTGTAATAAAATAGATTACTTCTCATTTAAACCCATTATTATTTAGTCATTCTTTATTTAAATTTGCTATCTCAGTCTCAATTGATCAAGCTAAACATGTACTAATAAATTCCTTATATGCACATTCTTACTGAGAGAGAAACTTTTTCTTAACTTCAAAGTACTCCACTCCACAGTAAGTGCTTGATTCCCTAGTAGTGCACGTGTCATAATTGAGGCAGAATAACTCTTAGGGCCCATTCACAAATTTCATAACGCTGAAGGGGGTGGGTGGGTGTCCTCGCGCTGTTACGGATCATAAAAAATTTGTTAAATATTCATACAAAAGGCGTTACGAGGGGGTGGGTGGGTGTCGAAAATGACCATTTTTGGCGTTATGAAATTTGTGAATAAACCCTTATATAACTAGATCTGGTCATATAAGAGTTATTCTGCCTCAATTATAACATGTGTGTTACTCGGGTTGTTTTCAATGGTAAGTTAAATTTTCAATTATTGCATAGGAAGACGTCTACTATTTTTGACTCTTTTTTTAATTTCTTTATTAGTATTATTCCAAACATTACCTACATTTAGATCTTTTCTATTTCGGAAAATTTTCGTTTTTGATAGTAGTGGATGCTTTTAGCAGATGGATAGAAGTTTGCCTCCTTAAAACGTCCAACGCTAGAACGATTATTGATAATATGTGAAAATTTATTGTTACTTTCTGGTTGCCAAAAGAAATAGTGTCAGATAATGGGCCAGCGGTTAATTCTGATAATTTCATTGATTTTTTCATTCGATAGTGAATAAAGACTACCAAGTCGCCACCATACCACCCGGAATCAAATGGTTTAGCAGAACGTGGAGTGCAGACAACTAAAGCCACGTTGAATTTTTTTTTTGCTGGATCACAAATATCGTAAATCAACAATCGATGAACAAATAGGTAGGGAGTCGATGCCGGTTATGGACCCTTTGCGTATTATGGACCCCCTACAGAAAAACATAAAATTAACACTCAAAGCAACTTTATTCCTATGAAAATCCACCGGGGGAACTTCGATTACATTGTTAGTCAGCAGTTTCAGGCAAAATACTTGGTTTGAGACGCATAAATACAGATATTTGAACCGTTTTGTAAATTAAACCACACAAGAGGGTCCATAATATGCATTTCCAGGTGGGTCCATAATAGGCTCGTCGGCAGCGAGCCGGATTACATGGGAATCAAATGGAGGGTCCATAATACGCAACGTCAAATTTGTAAACAATCCTATTATGGACCCCGGGAGGGTCCATAATAAGCATTCGGACAACAGTTTTTTAAATGCATATTTCGCTGGAAAAATCGAATGATTTTGTATGTTCCATAGACGTACTATGAAGTAAAGACATTGAATTTGTTGTTAGGCTCCACAAAACGTATATGCGTTTGAGATATCATTGCTGGTAAGCGTCTAGAATGAATTTCAGCTTCTAAGGGGTCCATTACTAGCATTGAAACCCTATATATTTTTTGTTTAAATACAGATACACACCAAACACTGTTTCAGGAATATCGCCTGCAGAGATGATGTTTAGCTTTGAATCAAAAACACTGATAGATAAATTTTCAATTGAATCAGATAGCTTTGAAAATGTTCATTTTAAGAGAGAGAAGGAAAAAGTAACAAGCACAAAGATTAAACATTTTGTTAAAGTGGAGAAGATCATGTACATAAATCATTTCAAAAACTTTTGTAAGTGCATCCCCGGTAGAGTTGTAGACAAACTTTCTCAAGCTTTGTATAGAATTGAAATAAGTGGTAATGTAAGAATTGTACACATTTCTTCCATAAGAAAATCTAACCTTTATGACAAATATCACTTGAATGAGTCTGTTGCTAGAAGTACTCAAGTTCAAGCCAGGCCACACAGAATCGTTTTGAAGAAAAACATAGGGTCAGATTAAAGGGTCTGATTTTTCAAAACTAAAGCGATCACAAAGAAAAAGAAAACCGCCTGTATTCCATAGATGTTAGAAAAATCTATAAGGGGAGAAGTGAAGTGTATTAGCTTAACCTATTATGATAGAAACTATCTTGAAAGCTTTGTACGTATAATAAAGTATATTGAAAAGATATGTGGATAAGAATGATGAACAGAGACATGGAGGAAGAATGAACTTCTGGTACAGGCTCTATAAAAGCACAGGTCACTCGTGTATAGGTCTCATTTAAGTTCCGAACATCTATCAATAAACAATAATTGATAGCAGCTCATCTGTGTTTTGTAAGTATCAATCCAAAACATATCTATCTTCTATATAAATAAAAATGGAATGGTGTTTGTATGTCACGAAATGGCTCACGAACGGGGCAATGGATTTGGACGATTCTTTCTTCATTTTGTTCGTCAAGGGTTCCGACGTGTTTGTGTGTATAGAAGTTTCAGGATGTTCACCGGGAAGGTAGGAAAAACGGGACTGAACGGAACTGTCATTTTGTATGGGACGATTCATAGCGGTTTTCAGCAGCCTACTTGATGGCAAGACGAAGTTTGCCGGGACCACTAGTTAGAAATATAAGTATGAATTTTGACATTGCATTTTGATGATGTATTTTATTACCGTAATCCGGGGTAACATTGATCAGCGGGGTAGCATTGATCCCAATGATCCTCCTCGTTAAAAGTTAGACTCAACATTTATTGATACAATATTTCCAATGCATGATTAGTGATTCTGTTTCATATATTCATAAGCTAATAAACATTAAGGTTTTTGAAAAAAAAAGTTGTGTTCGTGCGTAATTTTTATGATTATGAATGATACGATCAGAGAATCATGTCTCGCATGAGTGTTGAAAATAATATAAGCAAGAAAAATGCGATTGTTACTAAAAATGACATCGCCGAAAACGATTCCGTTGTCAAAACTTTTACAAATATGTTCAGTTGAGTAAAATGCACAAATTACAATACTTCCCATAAAAGCATATCTGTCCCATATTGGTTTTCGAATCAACACCTTTTTTCATTGCAACGTTCATGTTTTAATATAGACTTGACTATGCATATGAAAATGTATACACTTTGTTTGAAAATGTTGTGGAAAAATATGAAGTTGGTGCAGTCTCCTATAGAAAAATAAAGGCATAACAGTCTCTATATGAACTTTTAGTCCCAGTAGCAACTGCAAACTGGAATTATGTTCAACTTTATATTTTTTACTGATCAATATTAGTAAAATGGGTATTCTGTGGTGTAGAACTGAATGATTATGGCATTCAAAAAAGTACTAGAAAATAATAAACATTTGTGTGTGAATGCAAACTTCAAACTTTAAGCTCTTTTTTCTCAATAGATTGTGGGCTTCGTAGCCGTGTGGTTAGTGTCATCAGGAATTTAGCCACATCGTGCTATGGAGTGTGGGTTCGATTCCTGTCCTGGACGGAAAACTTTTCGTGAGGAACGTTTTTCGCCTGTGCCTCTGAGCGTTGCATGCTAGTCCGATATTTTTTCACGCGTTTGGTAGGCCAAACGGATCGTTGAAGTAATTTCCGCAAGAGTCTTAAAAACGGTTCTTGAGGAATTTTATAAAGAAATCTTACAATAATTTATGGTAATATTCTTTAAAAAATTGGGTAGAAGAAGAATCTTCGAAGAAATAAGCAGTGGAATTCTAAGACTATTTACGAAGAAATCACTAGAGCAATCAGATAATTAATTCTGGAACAACCTTTGAATGGCTTAACATAGCCGAAGGAGAATACATGGTGAGAGCATAGGAGGAATCCTAAATAGAATTCGAAATCGCTGAAAAAATATTTGTTAGAATACTTGGAAAAACTCAGTGAGGATTTTTTGTAAATGTCTGTAGATTCCAAAAGGTGTCTTATTTCTACATAACTTCTTTGTTGAAATTGAAGCATCCTTTATTAAAGTCATACTTAAAAGAATCTCTTGAGGAAAAAAAAATGGAAAACTTTTGGTAGAATCATTAAAGATATCGGTTTAAGTATTCCTTTTACTGATTGCTAGATGTATCACTAGAGGCACGTATGGAGTATTGTTGGAAGGGATCTAGGAGTTAAATGCATGCAATTATGGTTATAACTGTTAGAACCTTTTCAAAATCATTCATGAAGAGATACATATCAAAAATAATCGTTGAAGGAGATCTGAACAAAAAATGCAAGTATTCCAGAAAAATAAGAAGTAATCCTACGATGAGTTTCTTGAAGAGTTCACAGTGGAATCCTTAAAAATCCACGAATTCCTGGTAGAACCTGGAAGACATATTTTTGAAGCTATTTATGAAGAAATCACTGGAATCAATAAAAAAAAACATATCTGTTGAAAGAATAGCTGCGGTGGTCGCCAAAATTACTGAGTTCATCAACACTTTATTGTATTAAAGAGTTACAAATTCCTAGAAATTTGATATTATTAGAAATCATATAAATATTTTGATTGATTATGCAACTTACTTTTAGTAATTTTACCACTCTTCAACGAACTCGTCCTTAGCATTCCAATTGCTCGGTGAGCAGATTTAGCGTTATTGTGAAAAAAATGTAAGATGATCACTTCGAGTAGTGTACTGCAGCCGTTGATAGCTGAGAGCTGAGATACGCTTAGTTTAAGATTAACTTTATAGTCTAAGTAGGTAAATTCAAGTAGATCTTAAGAAATTCACGTATTACATAATAATAGTTTATGTTAAACAGTAGATTTAGTATATTTTAGAAAAAAGCATTTAGTAGATAGTCTGCACGATTTCTGCCAATCATTTACGTTTGACATCGACGTCAAAGGGTGTTGTTATACGGATGCTAGTCCTTCTGGGTAGCACGTTGGCAGACGAAGCACAATGGGCTCGATGATCGGTGGGCGCGGGCGCGCTTACAATATCAGATAAATCCTGGAAGCGATTTCATGAATTAAGTTCCGGAATATAGACTCGGAGGTGAATAGTGGAACTTATACAGAAGTTTATGGACACACACTTCAACTTTATATTTGGAAAAAAATCTGAGGAAAAAAATCCTGGAAACAATTCTGAACAAATTCTCATTTATTGAGAAAATTTTGAAAAAAAAGAATTTTCTGATTCTCGATGCAATCCGTATTACAATTCCTGGAGAATATAATGAATAATTCTCTGAAGAACTTCTTGAAGAAATCCCTTGACGCATTATATGAACGATGTCCTGTAAAAATTCCTAAAGCAAGCCTACATGTTTCCTAGACCATTTTTCAAATTTATATTTTTCGAGCTGAAATCGGCGTAAAAATACAAAATCGGCGGCGGGACGCTGACCGGCGTATGGCGCCCCGCCGACACGTCAATCGGCGCCGGCGTGACGTAAAATGAGTCGGTGGCGGCGGCGTGACACGGCGGCGCACAGGTCTAGCCGGTATTAGCCTCTGAGGTTTTTTCAAAATTTTAGATAATTTCCAAAAGGGTATAGAGCCAGGGTCCAATTGAAAAAAAACTGTTTTCAAAATTTTTGTTTCTTAATTGTGAAATACGTTTCTTGATTTGTTTCTGCAAATCCTGCCATATAATCTGCATAGCAGGATCGCGAGTGCGTTGAAATTGCTTTCTCCTCACGTTTTTGATCAAGAGTTTAAGATCATCGTCTATAATCACGGATTCAAATTTTGGAATTGCAATGCTCCTGGCTTCAACAATGAAATTGGTTAAAGTTTCAAGAGCATTGTCAATCTCAAGCTTTGTTTGTAAATAAATGTTAACATCAAGATTAGAGTCAATTTATGTTTCATATAGAGCTGATAGGATTGAGAATCGCTTCATGGGATATTTGAAATGCAACAGGGACATGATCAGAATCAAAATCAGCATGAGTAACTAATTGGCTACAACGATGACTAGAGTCGATTAAGACCAAATCAATCGTAGATGGATTTCTAGAAAAGAAAAAACATATAGGGCTATCAGGGTATTGAATTGAGAAATATCCTGAAGAGCACTCATCAAATAAAATTCTGCCGTTGGAATTAGTTTGAGAATTATTCCATGACCGATGTCACCAATGACAACAAATTTGACTTATTGCGAGTCAATTTTTGCAAGTCATTTTGGAGCAAATTACTAGCGTTGAAAAGGCAAATAGGCAGCTATGAAAGTATATTTACCAAGCTGTGTTTCAACAGAAACAACTAAAGTTTCAAAAACTTTAGTGTCAAATGACGAAAACAGTTGATGTTTATACGCCTATTGCAACTCGCCCACATGCCCCATGAAGTCGATCATTACGATAAACAAAAAAGTTAGGATTTTTTTAGTTTAGATCCAGGTTTCAAATATGTTTCAGTAATAACTGCTATATGCACGTTATTAGCTGTAAGAAAGTTTACCATTCAGAGAACGAGCATTCCAATTTAAAATATTTAAAATATTATTCATTGGATCCATTAGAAAAAACGTAATTCAATTACAATTTGATTAGTAAATTTTACACTGACTTGGACTGCTTCAGTCATAATGGTGGTTTTGAACATTGCATCAATCATTGGATTTAATTGTTCAGTTAGAAAATTAAAATCAGAGGCAGACATATCACTTGAAGAGGGTACATTTGATGATTTCCTGTTAGAATTTTCAGTAGACGAAGAGGCGGAGTAGAAGTTTCCTATGGCGGCAGGGTTTTTTTTCCATTTGATTTGAAACAATTAGAATGGGTACTTATAGTATGAATAGGGGAGGACTTCAAATTACCTGTTAAGATATCGGCAAAGAATTTTCCTTGGGTAGATACATTCGAAATTGAAAGATTCGAACGGCTACCTGACGAATTAAAATTAGTTTGTGAATGAGGATGATTATGATCTTCCTGATGGGTATGATTCCTAATCAAGCGATCGTTAACTGAAAAATGAGCATTTGTCGAAACTCTACCAGGGAAATTCCGGAAACGACCGTTATCGTAACGGATATTATCTTTCATCTGCCTGGTACGAGCTTCGACGACTCGCCTACGTAAGGGCAAGCCCAAAAATTTGACTTATGATTGCCCCCGCAATTCGAGCATATAAATTTGGTGGTATATTCCTTCACTGGATAGACGTTCTCAGCGTGAGAAGAACCTCCGCAAATCATGCATTTAGCATCCATGCGGCAATTTTTTGTTCCATGACCCCACTTTTGGCACTGACGGCACTGAGTGGGGTTCTGGTCATTTCTTCCAGGTTTCTGGAAATGTTCCCATGTCACACAGGCATCGAACATAAGTCTAGCTTTTTCTAAAGCTTTAATATTGTTTGGATCTTTTTTGTTAAAGTGAACTAAATAATATTCTTGAGAATGCCCTTTCCGAACAATGCACTAAGGTCCAGGAATCAGTTTTACGCGGAAAGATGCATTTTGAGCTTTAGAATGAAACATTAGACAAAAACGGTCTTCTGTTTGTATAAGTTAAGCCCTTTGTTTGGTGTTATTAAAATTAAGGGTGGACCACATTTTCATAGAAATTGTGTAACTAACTTTCTTATTTGTAGAAATTATATTATACATGCCTCAGCAAAGTTGTAGACCATTTAATATCAAGCAACTTTGCCAAAAAAGGTTTTTTTTTTACCAGATTTCTCGTCAAAGCGGTCTATGAACGACTTTAAGAACTTAACAAAACGCAAATTTTCATGCAAAAATATTGATGATATCTATTATTTGGGGCCTTCCTTAGCCGAGTGGTTAGAGTCCGCGGCTACAAAGCAAAGCCATGCTGAAGGTGTCTGGGTTCAATTCCCGGTCGGTCCAGGATCTTTTCGTAATGGAAATTTCCTTGACTTCCCTGGGCATAGAGTATCATCGTACCTGCCACACGATATACGAATGCGAAAATGGCAACTTTGGCATAGAAAGCTCTCAGTAAATAACTGTGGAAGTGCTCATAAGAACACTAACCTGAGACCAGTGATGAGAAAAGTACTGGAGCAAACATTTACCGCCTCTACATTTACATCTTTCTACACGACCATCAAAATCCAAAGCAAACCATGACCGTTCAAAACCAAAAAATGTCACGGCTCTTCAAAACTGTAATCTTCTTCTTCCTAACGTTTTTCAACCCCGAATGCGAAATGACTCGAGCACAGTGGTGACACGATTTTTGCGGTTTTCGGGGTTTTGCATTTTTGCTCGATAAAGGTAGCATGAAATTGAACTTGTTTATATGTATCGCAACGGAATGATTGTGCTCTTTCTGTTAGAGCTAATAGATTTCAATTAGTTGAAAACACTAGCGAAATATTAGCGATTGAATGATTTAACACTTTTTTCAATCATTTACCTTGGAATGACTGCCCGAAAATGGTCATAGTGGAGAGACAAAAACAGTCAAGCAGTGTGTGAACCGTTGGCAGCGCAACGCCTGATGGTATTGATGCTGCTGCTGCTTTGTGTTTTGGTTGAATGGCAGAATCGATGAACTGTGGTGAATTGTGGTCACAGTTCCCAAGACTGCCTGAGACACAGGCTCTGTCCCAGTGGGGACGTTAATGCCAAGAAAAAGATCTATTTTAGTTCAAAAGTTATTAAAGTTTTTCTGCTTAAAATTCTTTGTTTTTCAGGGCATTTTATGAGAGTTACAAAAATAAAACATCTGTAATTTTTTGATTTAATATACAATTTTATTTTGTCTTTTGAATGCCGTCAAAAGATATTTTTTATGTTTGTCCCAATCAGAGATATTCACAATCAAAGTAGGCATGTTTTTGTGAGAAAAACAAAAATTACTCCCAAACGGAAGGAGATAGCGAGTTTCTTTACTCACCAAATTACGCATTTTTTAAAGTTCTAAAAGTGTTTCATAGACTACTTTGATGAGAAATTTGAATTGAAAACTCTAGAGCCAGAAAACCATTTTTGTGCGGACCACCCTATGTCACCGTAGGAAAAAAGCTCTAAATCGGTCAATTTAAGAGATACAAAAAAACTTTTTTTGGCAAAGTTGCTTAAAATTGAATGGTCTACAACTTTCCTGAAGCATGTATAATATAATTTCTACAAATAAGAAAGTTAGTTACACAATTTCTATGAAAATGTGATCCACCCTTATTTTCAATAACACCAAACAAAGGGCTTAACTAATACAAACAACTTTGTAGAAGACCGTTTTTGTCTAATGTTTCATTCTAAAGCTCAAAATGCATCTTTCCGCGTAAAACTGATTCCTGGACCACTGTGCAATGCCTGATTGGGTTTTTTTTTCATAATGATTACTTGGACTGGGGAAAATCCAAGTAAATCATTTATACCATTTTTGATCTTTTCAGGTGACTAATAGTCACTTGAGAGACGTTTCAAGACGACATTGAACAAACGTTCAGGTTTTGCCGTTGCCGTTATACGCATAATTGTCCCATGTTCCAAAATATGCAATCGAGAAAAACGCGTTTAAAGATTTAAACACATTTAGGCCTCGTATTGACCATGTATGTGGCAAATTGAATTAAAATCTTTACAATAGTATAAAGAATAGCGTTTTTCTTAGAGTCAAGAGTTTGTATTATGGGAATAAAGTAAATTTGGCTACGAAATTCAAAGTGGGACTGTTATGCCTAGAAATACGGGGTTTTTGGTGAATTTCTACGCATAACAGTCCCACTGTTAGTAGTGACCAATTATGTGCTAAGCATACTGCTGTAGATAATCGTTCTTACGTATAGATCGTACCGAATGTTGAGGACGCATATCCTCAAGACTATGTTAAGGCATCTAATGAAGGCTCAAGTGACATGTGCCAAACGGAGCCACGTGTGGGGAAGTGAAGAAATACGATTTTATTGTTTGGGATGGAAAGCAAAGTTTTCTGTATGTGTGATAATGAGAAAATGTATGAGTTAGTGAAATAAAGAGTGGATGAGTAAGTTAGAGAGTTTATAAGATGTAATAAATTCCTATGTCGACTCTTCCAGCTACAGGCTTGACAGAAACTCGTCTGAGAATTCAAACTTATGTGGAATAACCCAGTATGTGACCAGGTCATCCAAAACCTTTTGAACTATTCTTCTTTTGACTTGACTTTGACTTCTTCTTGACTTTATCAAGTTTGATATGTCGCAAGATAGGTCTGAGGACTGCCAATATTATGGTTATCCAGACAACCAGAAATCGCATGAAAGTTCTCGTTTCAACTCGTTTATTCATACTAATTACATCAAACCCGCAAAACACCGTGGATAAACTCGTCAGATTGATGAGCTTCCTCGCTTGCGATCGTCTAATGGGTTTGAGCGATTTGAAATTTGTATGGGAGCGAAGGCGTTATGCTGACTTTAGACCATTGGGCTGCTCAAACCTGGCCGAATTGGGTCATATAAAACCTTTCACGCTACGAGGGATCATGTTTCCTTCAAATCGTGGAAAAAACTTTTCCAAAATTTTCCCTCGTTTTTCCAGCTTACTTCGGCGAAACAAGCAAAGTCGGGAAATTTTTCCCACCAATTAGGTATTTACGTGATTTTCAGGAAATTTAAAGCGGTGACATATACTTTTTTTTACTCAGAAAGGTTTAAATGATCTCAAACATTGTCACTGAGGTATTTTCCGGAAAATCAGTTCTCGATTTTCCCGGAAAATTTGATACTTTAGTACCGTGGAAATGTGCCTAAATATGGAACGACTGGGCTGGATATAAATTTACAAAATATTTTCAATTACTAAATAAAGGGTAACTAACTGGATTCAGGTGATAAATTGAAAATATGAACGTTTTTCCCAAGGGTTTTCCCCAATTTTCCACAAACTGGTTCAAAAAATTAAACGCGTAACGCGTGCGTATACGGATCAGTGTATTGAAATGAATGATTTTTTCACCCTCTCATTCAAAGCTCAGGAACCAAAAATATACCCATATTTTTGTATATCCTGCACCCTCATATTCCCCTGCAGGTCATAAGCATAGTCGGGGGCCCTAATTTGAGCATTTTTGCACCAAATTTTTGAAAAATTTGGCGTGACCCCACTTAGCAGCGACATATTTTTCCAGCCAGCTGCCGTGCGGATAGAGAAACGTCATTTGAGAAGTAACGCTGCCACACACGCCTGAAATAGGCAGGGCCGAATCATGTAGAATGCAGGATGCTATCGTCAGATCGTCACCAAACCAGATGGCGCACAACCAAATCGCAACGCGGCTCGACTCGTAGCAATATAGAATCATGTTTGGAACATTACGCATCTATCAGATAATCTTTGAATACGCAGCGCGCTGTTATTAGTAGATTAGTCGTGGTACAAGGGACTGGAAACAATATATTTTCATATGAAATGCCTTTTCGGATCTGATGATCGCTCATTTTATGAATGAAAATTCGATAAGAAGCAGTCGCGTATCGCGTGAAAGTAACAGCAATATCAGCTGTTGAAGTTTTGCCAAATGGATTATCAATCATTGATTTAGATGCTTGATATAAAATTTGTTCAATACAATAATGTTTTCTTTGCTTGTATGATGTTGAGTAAACATAAAAAAACACAGTTATTCCAAGAGGAATATGCAGCTATGTGTCGATAAATATCAGAGAACCACGTTTATTTAAAATTTTGTTCATTATTTCGTTATTTCATTCAATTATTTCGTCAGATGTTTTTTTTTTTTGACAAGAAAATGTTATAAAAATTCGGATTCCAAAACCTTAAATATTTTAGAAAAAAGATTTTTAAATATTTAAGAAGAATGATCTGAGAAGTTAGTATACATTATCTCAAAATTCGTTCGCTAGATATATTTTGTGACCAGGAAAAATATTTGAAAAAATCCGACATCATTCAAATTTTAGGAGAAGCATACATACTTCACCAAAGTGGCTTAGAAGGTCGTGAGATAAGAAAATAGAAACATATTATTCCGATATTCGATCATAGACATCATAGCCTATTTCGATATTTGAAAATCGAATATATTTTAGAATTATTTGCAAAATTCATATTTTCAAACCCTTAATATTTTAAAGCAAAAATTCTTCCCAGGGCATATGAGATTCCATCAATTTGGGGTGCAGCACAGTATTATCTCCCGCGAAGTTTCAGCATTCAGTACGATTTACATGTAGGAGTTGAGGATCATCCTTTTAATTGAGAACTAACTTGTCCAGTAGGGGCGCTTTTTTGACTTGCCCTATATGAACCTTGAGGAATAAAAATGCAAACTTTGTAACCTATGATATCTCTAGATCCTGATGTTTTGGAATGTTGGTGTCTTCGGAAGAGTTGGTCAGTTGTTCTGGCTGACACGTGGTGGTCATTCTGATACAGAATTACGCCACCATTTAATTTTTGTTTTACGGGAAAGCCCAGTAGCCTGACCACTAAATAATACCTTGGACAGACATCTGATACCTATACCATGGTACAAGTTGTCAAGAAAATTATTCCAAGGCTATCTTGAATGAAGAAAATTATCAGTATGGAATCCATTTCAAGATAATTGTACCATGGTACGTATACCACAAGTGTGTCATAAGTATAAGATAGCATCTTCGACAAAGTTGTTCAGTGCTAACATTATTCGAGCCAAAAGATTCAAGATTTGCTCACCGGGTGGCACTAGTGAGCATTGAACTTTTGTTTTGCGGAAAGCTCAATAGCCTAACCACTAAGATAGATGGCGTCTTCGGCAAAGTTGTTCAGTAGCACAAGGGCTATCATTATTTGAGTCAAGAGATTCGATATTTTCTCACCAGGTGGCACTACTGAGCATTGAATTTTTGTTTTGCGAATAGCTCAGTGGCCTGACCACTTAGAAAGCTGGCGTCTTCGGCAAAGTTGTTCAGTAGTTTAAGGGCTAACATTATTTGAGCCAAGAAATTCAATATTTTCTCACTAGGTGGCACTAGTGGGCATTGAATTTTTGTTTTGCGAACAAAGTTGTTCAATAGCACAAGGGCTATCATTATCTTAGTCAAGAGATTCGATATTTTCTCATCAGGTGGCGCTAGTGAACATTAAATTTTTGTTTTGCGGATAGCCCAGTAGCCTGACCTCTTAGAAAGATTGCGTCTTCGGCAAAGTTGTTCAGTACTACAAGGGCTAACATTATTTGAGCCAAGAGATTCGATATTTTCTCACCAGGTGGCACTAGTGAGCATTGAATTTTTGTTTTGCGAATAGCTCAATGGCCTGACCACTTAGAAAGCTGGCGTCTTCGGCAAAGTTGTTCAGTAGTATAAGGTCTAACATTATTTGAGCCAAGAAATTCAATATTTTCTCACTAGGTGGCACTAGTGGGCATTGAATTTTTGTTTTGCGAATAGCTCAGTGGCCTGATAACTAAGGAAGATGGCGTCTTCAAAAAAGTTGTTCAGTAGAACAAGGGCTATCATTATTTGAGTCAAGAGATTCGATATTTTCTCACCAGCTGGCGCTAGTGAACATTGAATTTTTGTTTTACGGATAGCTCAGTGGCCTGACCACTTAGAAAGATGGCGTCTTCGGCAAAGTTGTTCAGTAGCACAAAGGCTATCATTATTTGAGCCAAGAGATTTGATATTGTCTCACCAGGTGGCGCTAGTGAACATTGCATTTTTGTTTTGCGGATAGCCCAGTAACCTGACCTCTTAGGAAGATTGCGTCTTCGGCAAGGTGGTTCAGTAGGACAAGGACTTACATCATTTGAGCCAAGAGATTCAATGTTTTCTCACCAGGTGGCATTAGTGGGCATTGAATTTTTTTTGCGGATAGCTCAGTGGCCTGACCACTTAGGAAGATGGCGTCTTCAACAAAGTTGTTCAGTAGAAAAAGGGCTATCATTATTTGAGCCAAGAGATTCGATATTTTCTCACCAGGTGGCGCCAGTGAATATTGAATTTTTGTTTTGCGGATAGCTCAGTGGCCTGACCACTTAGAAATATGGTTTATTCGGCAAAGTTGTTCAGTACTACAAGGGCTTACATCGTTTGAGCCAAGAGATTCGATATATTCTCACCAGGTGGCACTAGTGAGCATTGCATTTATGTTTTGCGAATAGCTCAATGGCCTGATCACTTAGAAAATGGCGTCTTCAACAAAGTTGTTCAGTAGCACAAGGGGTATCATTATTTGAGCCTAGAGATTCGATATTTTCTCACCAAGTGGCGCTAGTGAGCACTGAATTTTTGTTTTGCGAATAGCTCAATGGCCTGATCACTTAGAAAGCTGGCGTCTTCGGCAAAGTTGTTCAGTAGTATAAGGGCTAACATTATTTGAGCCGAGAAATTCAATATTTTCTCACCAGGTGGCACTAGTGGGCATTGAATTTTTGTTTTGCGAATAGCTCAGTGGCCTGACCACTTAGGAAGATGGCGTCTTCAAAAATGTTGTTCAGTAGAACAAGGGCTATCATTATTTGAGTCAAGAGATTCGATATTTTCTCACCAGGTGGCGCTAGTGAACATTGAATTTTTGTTCTGCGGATAGCTCAGTGGCCTGACCACTTAGCAAGATGGCGTCTTCGGCAAGGTGGTTCAGTAGCACAAAGGCTAACATTATTTGAGCCAAGAGATTCGATATTTTCTCACCAGGTGGCGCCAGTGAACATTGAATGTTTGTTTTGCGGATTTCTCAGTGGCCTGACCACTTAGAAATATGGTTTATTCGGCTAAGTTGTTCAGTACTACAAGGGCTTACATCGTTTGAGCCAAGAGATTCGATATATTCTCACCAGGTGGCATTATTTGAGCCATGAAATTCAATATTTTCTCACCAGGTGGCACTAGTGGGCATTGAATTTTTGTTTTGCGAATAGCTCAGTGGCCTGACCACTTGGAAAGATGGCGTCGTCGTCAAAGTTATTCGGTGGCACAAGGGATAAAATTATATC